>NW_020456254.1:1124101-1184740 GCF_003342845.1 Nothoprocta perdicaria | reverse complement strand
TCCTTCCTTCCTTCCTCCCTTCCTCCCTTCCTTCCTTCCTCCCTTCCTCCCTTCCTCCCTTCCTCCCTTCCTCCCTCCCTTCCTTCCTCCCTTCCTTCCTTCCTTCCTTCCTTCCTTCCTTCCTTCCTTCCTTCCTTTTTTGGAAAACAGGGATGATTTGGTGTAAATGTGCATGTTCATGTATCTAAATACCTGTTTGTATACATGGTACAGGGCATTGCAAAAGCAAAGTGATGTTCATAGTGTTACTGCTAGTGTTTTTAATACACGCCTTTTAAATGTTAGCAATTCACACGGGAGGCAGACAGCATCCTAAGCCTTTTTATTGTGTGAAATGTCTGTGATCATAAAGATTTTGAAATTAAAATTTTTGCTGAGTTTTGGAGGGGAATCTCTAACTACAAAATATCCTTCAGAACAAAACTGAAAACAGATGAGCAAGAGCTATGTAAAAAAACCCCCAAACATACACTCAGTTACTGTAACCTTGTTAAATTTACAAAGGAGCCTTATGGTGCAGTTGTGAGAATGTATTTACTGCCTATTGACATATAAATAAATAACAAATCATGTCAATACATTCAAGATATGCTAATATTGTTAAAGAATTGATTTACTAAATACATAATTTGATGGTTTTAATTAATAATATGCTGTAGTGTGGAGTTCTGTCAAGTGACCCTAAGGTCAAGACCTGTAGTTTATGGACTATTAATTAGCCATTAAGTCATTCGCTCGTCTGACCTGCAAATCTATCAGAGTGATGGATAGCAGAGACCTTTATGGTCCTAATAGGTATTCTATTTAACTTTCAAAAATTTCCAGCAAAGTTTGATCACTGAACAAAATGAAGTGAGAAGAGAGCTTAACAATTTTTAAGGCTATTTCATCACTTGAAAGCGGACATTAACTTGAAGAATACCATTGCTGTCTTCACTGTCCTCCTAGGACTACCGACTGAACAGTGCAACTAGCACCTTAATTTCTTTTCTTTAAAAAGAGGAAATCCAAAAGATTTTTACAGATCTTTTGAATGTGTAATATCAAGCATAAATTTTAATTGCACTTCATTTACTAAGTGGTGCATTACCTCATCCTTTGGTTTTAACAATGGATTTTCTATAAATCTTCATATGGTTAAACATGATAAACTGCTCAACATATCATGCAACATGGCAGTGCTTATTAGCACTTGAGAAGTTATTGATTGCTTATCTTGATTAATCTTTTATGGGTCTCTAGAGTATTAATTCCACAGAAAAGACTTTGGAAGTTTTGTAGCATTAGTCCCCTCATTCATACATTCGACTTCAATTACATGGATTTCTCTGACTGCTATTGCTAGATTAATTATAACCTCTTTGTCACCAGATCTTGCTTTCAGTTTATCAAGAATTGGAATTTTAATGAAAAATACATATTTAAAGGATTCTAAGGGAAGAGTGGCATTAATGAGATAAAATGTTTCCTGCAATTTGGTAGAGGGAAGGAATCCTTAGGGTTCTGGCATAGGGAGGAAGAGTGAATATCAATTTTTAAGCCATGATTTATGATACATGGGTATTTCCAGATACTCAGTTGCTTCTCTGAGTCTGGTAATTTTCCTCTTTTTTTTTTTTTTTNTAACTTAGTGACAAAACTTTTCTATACCAAATAGTATCATTTTTTGTCATAAAGCAGAAAGGAAGATTGGCTGCAACTTGCTACCAGGTTTATCTAGGATAGGGTAGGCAAAGACTCAAGACCTGCCTGGACAAATATTGAATGTGTCTTTGAGCATAGGTTTTCTGTGTCCTAGAAGTACATAGTCTATGCAGCTACAGGCATTTTTAGAATTTCTTGTCTTTAAGTTTAGTGTGACTGGATTACCTTTCGTGGTGCAAGATAGCAAGAAATTCCATCATTACAAATTTCATAATATCTTTGCTTTTGAACAGTCCCAAAGTTGAAGACCATAACATACTCAAAAGTCATTTGAGGGCATAAGGAAAAGGTAAACAGAGTTCAGTCTAACAAAAATATCTTGGCCATGAATTTGTGAAAGTGCTTTGAGAAACTTGATTAGACAGTCTAATATTCCATTTTTCATTGGGTAGAATAAAATATGCATGTCACTTTTTTTCACTGTCAATCACTGCTAAATACTTGGGTGTTGTCTTGGTTTTAGCACCCACTTCATTCTTAGTCTCGATCTCTGCCCTCCTTCTACTCTTGTTTTACAGTCACTCTGTAAATTTATCTTTTGAGCACTGGGATTTTGATAGGAGGAAGAGTGTGGCCAATTAGCCCCAGCCAGGGCTGTTGCATGGCATTACTCTGTTGCATTTGCCACCTAAGCAAATAAGCAATTCTATCTAGAATATGGATATGTTGAACTCTTGGTGAATTATACAGTTATGGGGGAGCGTTAATCCGATGCTGTGAAATGTGGAAGTTTCCAGTGAGTTACAGAGGAGTTGGTTCTGCTCCAGTTCAAAAGGATGGAAAACTCTTGCTGGCTGGTGTGGGAAGGGGTCAAACTGGTGTCACTGCAGGAGCTCTGGAGATGATCTAATTTTCTTGTAGACCTAAACCATTGGCAAGAGCTACTGAGCTCTAAAGTAAACAAACAAAAATCCTATAGCAATAAAAGACTATCTTTATTCTGGTGTTAACATCTCATCCAAAGAGTAATGAGTCATCTACCTCATTAATAACAGGCAGATTTTCAATGCCAGCATATTTTATTGTCATCAATCCCTGTTGCATGTGGAGATGCTGGAGTCCAGCCAAAAGGAGAGGAGGAGTAGAAAACGGCCTTGATTTGCTAGGTTAATAGATGAAAAAGAAAAAAAAATAGAAAGCAACTGAACTCAAGAATTGTTTCTACTTAAGTTTAAATCAAAATATTCTTTGTCTTGGAGAGGCCAAGATTTCACCTTGCATCAGGACTTCTCCCTTCTAGTTTTCCTTAAAATCTACATACCCCAGTGTATATCTGGGATAATAGCATAACATTCTGTATTATTTATCCATTCTGAAACTATAGCATGCTAACTGCTGAATATCAACAATTACACAGATGGACAAATTCACCCCTTTGAGATACATTGAACAAATAAATGAATCTAGGATGACTTTCTGGCCCTAGGAGTTTTATCAATCACATCTCTAGGACTAAAAGCTCACCATAGAAATCACTAGGATTTCATATAGTGTCATAAAGGGCTGATATGTAGATATTTTACTGTACAAGGATGTGCAGGCCACATAGATTGCAACTTGCTATGAAATTCTCAGTACATTGGCATAAAATAGGATTTATACTTAGGCTGTAAACTGGTTGGATACATTAACTGGAAGATCTCTATAGGGGAAAGGAAGTGAGCCATGACTGTAGTGTAGCCCGAGGGTCATGGCAGCAGTGGCAGCAGCTGCAGCCCAATTGTTCTTTGTGTCATGCAAAATGTTCATCCCCTGTTTTCACACGGGTCTCTACAGTGGGAGAAGCATTTTATTCTGTAATCATATTGGGATGTTATTCCAGGCATTTTCAAAGGGTAAACAAATGACGTTCCTTATCATCTTGTCAGATAAGTCTTATCTAGAAGAATCCTTGGGTTTGTATTAAGCTGTTTTGCTAAAGTAGATTGGAATAATGTCTTTCAATGCAAGATGACCATGTTAGATCTCTGAATTAGTCTCACTTTGGCGATTATATGAGAGGGGTCATGTTTTTCATGTCTTCCTTAACTTTCTAAGAAAATTGAAAAAATAAGTAGATAAAAGGAGAGCTGAAAATACTCATTGTGTTTATAAGAACAAATATGGAATTTGCATGGGGACATATTTAGCTTAAAATTTAGTGGGCTCTTCAGGCTTGACAACCCTGTGCCTGTGCTCTAGCATTTCTCGCTGCCCTTTGGTATCTGCACACTTGGAACATCTGTCCCTCACACCAGGCACCTCCACCTTATAGTGTAGGGTCCCTTTAAACTAGATAAGGAATTCAGGAAAAATACTTTGCAATTTTTGCTATTTGGGGCCATTTGCACTTAGATGGTGTTTCTGGGCTGTGCTGAGTTCTTTATTTAATAGAAGATGCATTTATTTTAAAAACAATTTTTATAAAAAAGCTTTCTTTTCCCCTCAGAATCCCCTATACAACATCAGAAATGAACATGTTAAATTAATTTTCACTTACAATCTCTTCACTTAAAGGGTAACCCATAATTCTCATAATACTCACTTGAACTTAATGTTTTCCTGTCTTCTAATGGACAGTAATTGAGAGGGATCCATCATCTGAATTATTCTATAGTGCAGAGAATCACTTAGAAAAATGACACTATAAACTGGAATCTCTGTGGTGAAAATCAATCCCTGGAAGATGCTTAGTTTTAAGAAAAGATATTACCTAACTGGTAGAATTCTATGTAGCGTTATTGTGTCTATATTAGTTTGTATGTGGAATTTAAGTCCCTCATTTTTCTAATGTGCAGTAAATTATGGCTCTTGTGCTATGGTTTTTATTGTCGTTTCATCTATTTTGGTATGAATTCACTTGCATGTAAGACTTTCTTCTTTTTTTTTTTTTTTTTTTTTCACTGACTTAACTGGGTGGAGCTAGGAAGATTATAGTGAAGTGCTTACAGCCTTAATTAACAGAGGAGAAATTTTTCTGTGAAGGGTTTCAGGAGGGCCTAGAAAATCCTTTCTTATTCACACGGCTTCCACCTCTCATTTTAGGTGACTGCTGTTTAACAAATTGTGGGAAAATCCTTTGAAAAGGATGCAGAGGATGCAAAGGCAGGCAAGAACACTGCTATTTTTGCCTGTTGCAGAGGACGACCTTCTCTGGCTTGAGTCTTTTTGGCATATCTGAGTTGTTTGGCCAGTTCTGCTGAGAGACCAACAAGACAACTCTGGGAAAAACCTGCAGGACCTCAAGTATCTCTAGGAAGATCCTAAACAAGGGTTGTCTGGTGGGTGAGAGCCCATCGGGAGAGAGATGCTTTCATGCCAGCTTGGTCCTCAGCCACCACTCCTAACTGCCACCCTAGACCAGACACTAGACCAGACCATGCCACATATGGACCTGACCAGTCAGCAAGCCTACTTCTAGCTATGGTTTATTGTGACAGGTAGAACCTGCCCCTCTTCCAGCCCCCAAACACCTTTTTCCTTTTTGGATCTCTAGTGTCTTCTTTCCCTCTTATGGACAGAACTCTGAGATGGAGGAGGAGGGGAAGGAAATTTTTTCCAGAGCAATTTGGGAAATCCATGGAAGGACAAGGAATAAATCCAGTCCTGAATCTCAGTCCAAACATTTAACAGAAAACAATACTCTCTTCATTTTTTTATAAGCTGCAAGAACAAGCAGGGCTAGACAATACCTTTAGCAATACGTGTTAGATGACTTCTTTGAAAATTATTAAGAAATTTGTCATAAAAGACAGAAATGAGTCTCCTCTGACTGGCTTTGACCTTGAAATATTCTGGCCGCTTGACACATTGGCTTTTGCTTTCAACAGCTCTGAGAAACAACTCTCTGAGAAATTGTAGATATTCCTTTCGCCAGCTTGTAAGCAAAATATGAAGCCATTTTAAAGGCCATCAGCTACAGTGACGTTTTCAGGTTAAAAATAGGCTTCATTTTTCCAGGAACTACTAATGTTTTAAAGCATTTTCAGAAGAAACTTGAGTGATTTGGGGAAAGGGATGGTTTTATATATCTTTATTAGAAGCAAAATCTCCAAATATACTGCAGCCTTGATATATGACAGGTTTCCTTCTTCCTATATAGAAAGCTGTATCATAATAAATATATATTATATATATTTTTTTCCTGCAGATTTAGACAGAGCCAGCCTGAGAGTGTCTGGTGCTATTCTTCCCCTTGCCACTTATGTATGCCTCCTCACAGACTATGATATCACGACTCATTAATCAGGCAGCAGCAGGCTTGAGTGAGATCAGTATGTGGGCCAATGCCAGTGCTCCTTTTGTCTAATTCCTCAGGTGATTTTTATTTTTTTTTCCTTTTTTATTTTTTTTTAGTGTGGCCACAACAAGTGTAATAATAGCAACAGTGTTCAATATTTCATCCTCAAGCTAAATTTAAATTTCAGTGAGGTCAGGCATATCCGATCGTTGAGGATCTAGAAGTGAGATTTGTCAGGCAGATAAATTAAGTGGCTACTGTTAAAATACTGTGTAGCTAGAAAGGCTTTATTTAAGGACATGCTAAGGGAGTCCATACCAACCTTTTTAAAAGAAATATGAAAAGAAATAAGGAGCCTTTACTTGCTTTACATGTTCATTTAGGAGCCAATCGATTTTTGCCCTGTTTTTTTTTAAGTGATCTACGGAAGACAGATCACTAACCAATGCCCAGACCTGCTGGCAGGGTTACCTGGCTGTCAGAAAAGCCAAATTGCCCCAAAGTCAGACAAGGTCTTCCTCTGAATAAATTAATTAGTGGATTCAGCAATACTCACATTACTATTTAGTAATAGGCAATACAAACCAGAGGGTAGCTTTTGACATTATGGAAATAAGCAAAGGGAAGGCAAAGAAGCTCTGAGAAGAAGTTCAGTTGCTTTAACCCATGTCTTCAGAATCCCTTGTAAGTGAGGAAAAGCAGTTGAGGAGGTGACTGAGTTTGTGCCCTTGTCACAAGAGGATGGTCATCGTATTGGATGTTCCATCATAGTTTTCATCAGCCAGCACTGAAGAATGCAGAGAAATGAGTCAGTTGTTATGGAGTGAATTGCAGCTGCCTTGTGCCTTGGGCAAAGGTTCTCAGGGCAGCTCAAGGAGCAAGGAATAAACTCTCTACCACCTACAGATGTCTGTGACTGACCATTCCGCAAGGACAGAGACGTGCAATGAAGGCCTTTCCCTCTTCCAATGTCAGCTCAATGTATGTTTGGGAGGTCGTACTGTTGCCAACAAGATGGGGCCCCACAGCGTGTGGAAAACTACTCATCGGTTTGAATTAGAAGCCACATTTCCATCTTACTGAATGCAGAAATCTGTTTGCTTTCCAGGAATATCTGACTATTCTGGGCTGCTGAACTTGTGTACTCACAGGGCAAACCAGTATTGATTAACAGTGAATTTCTGGGTGTGGATTCTGGCTCTTGAGTGAGATATTTGTTTTCACTTGGATGGCAACAGCCTAGTTGCAGCTGAGTGGTGCGGTGGGGAGCCAAAGTGTCATCCTGTGACACTAGGAGGTCATGGGCTGTGGATTCTGAGTATGAACTGTAGTCAAATCACGTAGCAGACTAAACCTCAAATGAAGCGTTTTACCTGTCTATAACTTAATTACTACAAGCTTTTCTGCTTTCTTCCTTTGCATCCCATCTCTCTGTTGCAGTCCCAGCAAGGAAACCCTGCTCGCCTGTTTCTTCTTTATCTTTCAGGTAGGCCTTTCTTACCTACCTCAGAAAGCTCAAACCTTGCATTCAAGCTCTTCTTCACCTCTGTCCTTGCCAATCTATGTGCTCCCATCTATGGTTCTTTGCTTGCCACTGCTACCAGCCACTTCCCCAGATAGCTGTGCTCTTGTTTTCTCTGACATAGAGAACTCTGCTCTTTATATTCTCTGCTCCTTGCACCTTAAATTATTCTTTAAGAGCTATTTTTACTAAGCAAAAACTAGCTGACCTTAAGGAGAAAGCTACAGGTGCATGGCAAGGTATAGGTTAGCATTGCGCAAAAAAAAATAACTAGACCTGGAAAAAATGGTTGAGGGCATTTGAAATCCTTTGCTTGTGTGCTATGTTACTTCCTGCTTTCACTCTATTCTTGGTTCATGTGTATTTTTTGACACTTAGGTCTTTAGGCAATCTGTTTAAAAATATTTGCATGGCACCTTACATCAATATAGCACAGGGGCTGTAGCCACTTTTCCCTGTGTCTGTGTTAGTTGTCTATGTGCTTGCAGCATGCAGAGGTACAGTTTCTTTCTCCACTGTGTCAAATTGAGCCGATTCCTTTACAATGATTTAAATCAAAGTTGAATTTGGCCCAAATTTTAGTAAAATATTCCTCCTAAAGTATTGCAGTGAAGTCAATACTCTTATTGTTTCCTGCTGTGTCTTTATTTGCATGTTAATGGCAGATTATAGTTGTCTCTCCCAGCGTACTTCCCGGGAGACTCTATGCATGTTTTTATTGATTAGTTTCTCTTCATTTAACATTTAAATGGATATTTTCAAATTGGTGCAAAATTATAATTGTGTGCTTGCTCAAGGCGCTTAGCTGTGACAGTAGCAGAATCATCCACATCTGCTGATTATGCACACTCTGTACAGAAGGGTTTAAGGGCTGCAGTGTGGACCTGCAACTGGGTCTCAGTTACATAGGGAAATGAATATTTGGGCCAAATTGCCAGTTGTCCCTTATATCTTCTCCAAATGTTAAAGCAGATGATCTGAAAAAATAGGAAGTGTGCACATAACTGTAAGAAAGTAAATCTGAGTCTATAGTCTTCAAATGAGTTCTTATTTTTGCTTCAGTTTAAATAAATCTCATGAGTCATTCCTATGCCTTATCTAAGTTACCTCTTTCTGATATTGTAGAAACTTAGGAGTGGAAGCTGTTTAAGAAGGGGATTTTGTAGGTACATGGTCTTCCTCTACTGTTTCTGTGGGGCTGACAGAAACAATACAGGCTTTCTATTGTTTCTGAAAGGCCTGAAGAAAACTCTGGCTGTTTTTGCATTGTTTCATCTGAATTCATCTTTTTATCTCTAGCCAATGCTTTTGCGCAGTCTTTGCGTGCTATTTGGTGTCTGCTAGAAGGTCCCAACTGGCAGTCCTAGCCTGTTGAAAATGAACAGCATGGTGGAAATTTTCACGAAAGATTGGACTAATTCAACCTGGTTCACAGATTCACAGATTCACAGATACACAGAATATTTAAGGTTGGAAGGGACCACTACAGATCATCTAGTCCAACCTTTCTGCTCAAGCAGGCACACCTACAGCATGTGGCACAGGGTGGCATCCAGGCGGGTTTTGAAGACCTCCAGAGTAGGAGACTCCACAACCTCCCTGGACAGCCTGTTCCAGTGCTCTGTCACCCTAACAGTAAAGAAGTTGCTCCTCACCTGGAGACGGAACTTCTTATGCTTCAGCTTGTGGCCATTACCCCTCGTCCTATCGCTGGCCACCAGTGAGAACAGCCTGTCCCCTNACAGTAAAGAAGTTGCTCCTCACCTGGAGACGGAACTTCTTATGCTTCAGCTTGTGGCCATTACCCCTCGTCCTGTCGCTGGCCACCAGTGAGAACAGCCTGTCCCCTTCCTCCCTGCATTCTCCCATCCTGAACTTATACATATTAATCATATCCCCTCTGAGCCGTCTCTTCTCCAGAGAAAACAGGCCCAGCTCACTCAGCCTCTCTTCATACGAGAGATGTTCCATTCCCTTAATCATCCTGGTTGCCCTTCTCTGGACCCTCTCGAGAAGCTCCACGTCCCTCCTATACTGGGGTGCCCAGAACTGAACACAGTACTCCAGGTGCGGCCTCACCAGATTTGTTGATTGTGTCAAACCTTATAGAGTCCTGTGGTCTTTTGTGTGAAGCATGTTTCATGTGCTGAACATATTAAAAACATAACAATTCTGCTCAACAGCTTCTAAGCTCTTCCAAGAAAATCCTTCCAGGCTGATCAGGGAGTAGCGCTTGGAAAGCATCAGGATGCCTGGGAGAAAAGGTGGCACCTATAGCAGTAGTATTTGGGTGGTATAATTCTAGTTTCACAGGATGTTTTGCTATTAAACAGCATGGATGTCTGAAGCTAGAGGGCTCTGAAGAAGCCTGGAGGCCTGAGATGAGAGGCCATGTTCATCCTACTTTTCTGGCTATAATGAGTACGTGAGCTCCAAGCAGGTTTCTTGGTTTCTTCTAAGCAAGAAACAGGTTTCTTTCCATGCTGGAATTACGGAAACATCTGTAGGCATTACACAAATGTAATTAAACAGTTAAAGTCTGTATAAAGCATTTGTTTGCTTGTTATAAAACTGCTGTACCAGTAAAAGCCTAGGAAACTGGGGAATCTACTGAGACGTGGCTCTAGCACCGTTACTTACAAAAGCAGAAATTACTTGAGGATTGGTTAAAGATAGAGGTTTTGCCTTTAACTCTGCATTGACTGACTGTTGTCAGCATGTCCTAATGTTATTTTAATGTTGTTTGCAGTGTGAATTGCATCAAAGTAGGTTGTATATCGATCGCTCAGACCTCAAAGCTCTCGAGGTAAATCTCTGCTGAGAAGTGTCAGAGCTTCAGTTAAGACACTTATTCAGAGGCACAAGATGTCACTATTGTACTTACTGCAGAGATAATGTTTGTGGTGAAATATTAATGCTCATAATGTTTAGCTTTTCTAGACTATGGCAAGCTAATCAAAGAACTTTCCCTATAAATCACAGCACACTGCTGAAAATTGCAGACAAGATAAATCAAGATTTTCGATCAATTCAGTGCTCAATCATTCTTTCCAGCAGCACAGAAAATATAGTCGGTGTCATACTTACGGTTTGATAGCAGGGAGATGTTTAACATCAAGGCTTGAGATTAATGGTGACAAGTTATATTGTTGAGAATGTGAAAGGGTGTTTAGACTGAAATATTAATTTCTAGATTGATGTAGAATTCAATAATTGAGGCTATAAATACATGCTAAAATCAACCAGATTATGCATCAGATAAGCTAATACTTTCAGTCGACATGTTCAAAAACTAGTCTACAATTTCACAATATGGTAATTAATGTGGCAAGTTGAATTTGCTATTGCACAATGTATTATAGCCTCAAATTTTGGTTCTATACACTGCACTAGATGAAAAGTTATTTTTTGTCTTCATTTCACAGACTATTTCTCTTCTTTTGAAGACTTATGAAGTGTTTTGCTAAAAGATCTGTATCTAATCAATACAGGAGGTGACATTTGTAATGAACAATTTATTGTAGAGTTTGGTGTCTCTTGCTCTTTGTGAATTATCTACCTATAGTTTTTGACCTTCAATATTTGTTAAATATATGGAAAGATTTAACTGATTACTTCCCAGCCTATGGCTGCACTTACCGTGAAATCGGAGTTTATCAGTGTTTGCTGTCATGCTTGATCACCAAGGGCAAGCTATTAAAAAAAATTATTTATTTTAGTTTCTGTGCTGGAAACCTTTTAAGCTTCAGCTACTTGTTCAGCCTGGGAATTTTGGTCCACAGTGGGTGATAAAATGGTTTATGCTGTAACTAATCATTACATATTTGAAATCTTCCCTAGTGCCAGTAATGGAGGCACACCTGGAATAGGCAGTTGAAGGGATACCTGGAATGGCAAAAAGTGTCTGTTTTTATTAACTTCTCACAAGACTTTCTTGCATATTTGCCAATGGAGGCTGAACTGATAAAGGGTTGCAAAGTTGAGGGCGTAACTGGTATTGGAACTACTTTTACTCTTAAAGCAGATGCGCAGTGTGCAGATGATCAGAACTATGTTTCCCCAAGTACAAGTCATCAGAAAAATAAATTACTAAAGAGAAATTTTTGTTGGTGTGAGCTGGGAAGTTGCATGTTGGGAATTGTAGTTTTGGCTGGCCAGGCTGTTTTCACTGGTGGCCAGCGATAGGACGAGGGGTAATGGCCACAAGCTGAAGCATAAGAAGTTCCGTCTCCAGGTGAGGAGCAACTTCTTTACTGTGAGGGTGACAGAGCAGTGGAACAGGCTGCCCAGGGAGGTTGTGGAGTCTCCTACTCTGGAGGTCTTCAAAACCCGCCTGGATGCCACCCTGTGCCACATGCTGTAGGTGTGCCTGCTTGAGCAGGAAGGTTGGACTAGATGATCTGTAGTGGTCCCTTCCAACCTTAAATATTCTGTGAATTCTGTGAATTAAACAGCTAAAGGTGGCTTTATCTAATGTTTTGTCAAGTGTAGCTGCTTTGCGTTACTCTGGTGGCCATATGCAAGATTTTTGGTCATGTAATCTCTATATGAAGTCAACAGGGGAAAAATCAAACTTTCGAGGACTTTGAGCATTTCGCCTCCCTATCTTTTTCAGGTAACTCTGTGAAACTTCTGGAGTGAAACACTTCACTTCCCTGGGTGGACAAGAGGGAAAACACGACATGGTTTTGGCAGATTCTGTGATGAATTTTGGACAGATTGGAAAATACTCTGCTAATTAGGGGAATTCCAGTCATGTACAGGAAGCATATTTCAATAACCCACGATTATGCTGGGTTTCATGCAAAGCCATTTGCTTTGCTGCCAAACTGTTCTATGGTGTGATGCCAGCTGTAATATATTCAGAACACAACCTAAAAAAATAAAAAAAAGTCAAACTTTGATGCTTGATGAGTTCACAGGATGGGAACACAAAGACAAAGAGCCTGGGAAACCTCAACATGAATAATTAAGGTAAATAGACAGAGTGTTCTGTATTGTGCTTAAAACAGGAGGAACTTTTGCGCATCACAGGGCTCTCTAGAAATTCAAAACTTTTTAAAACAAAAGCATGCCTTGTAATAGCTGTATTATCTCACTATTATACTACACGATTTATTATGAGCTAACTTCCTTGTATCTCCATTTGGGAAGGAGCGCGCTACTGTTCCAGCATATTACCAGCCTCAGAGAAACACAGGCAGCCTTTGAAAATATGCTGGAAAAAAAGTCACCTGCATGCTAAATTTTCCAAGAGAATCCTATAATGGCCTATGGAAGCTAGGTAAATAACAGATTATATATTTTTAGGATGTTCTATGCATTTAGAAGTATATAATAGAGTTTGCAAGCACCAAACTTTGTATATATTTGAAGTGGCACCTGGACAGATCGCTGAGAGCCCAGCTCCCAAAAGAGCTTTAATATGCTGCAATTTGGGGGGCAGCATTAATTGCTTGGTTTATAATGCACATCTTTGGGGCCCTTATGTTTTAATGGATTGATGGTTGACTTGTAAGTGAAACATCACTCTGATGTGTGTTGATGTTGTCTTGGCCTTGGGTGTGGGATGAAAATGTAGATATGTGTTTCCCCTCTTTAGTGAACATCCCTGGCTCGGAGTGACCAGAACCAAGAACCGTGCTGTGACTGAAAGGCAGAAGGAGGCAGCGATGCTGGATTCCCTTCTGCCTGCATCTTGCTGCAGTCCTTGAGCTCTGTTTCTCCATTCCCCTTGATGCAAAAGCTGGTCTCTGGGATCACAAGATGCAGTGGGAGATTGAGAGGTAGCCTGTTTGTGTCAGGCTCTCCAAGAGAAGGTGTGATGGGAATTGAAAGACATCCCCTTGATTTTATGGTGTCACTCAGCACCTAGGACTGGAGAAATGATCCCGCTGTGATTTTGCTCCCTGCAGAAACTCTGGCACGAGGATGAAACAAATTCCTAGAAAGATGCATAACTGCGTGGGGGGAGTGCTCACCGTTGCTCCAATGCACTCACCATCTAACTGAGGGCTGAAGTGGGCTCACACCTGCACTTGCATTGCAGCATCTGCAAAGATGAAGACAGGCCACAGTGTCTGATCTGCTTGGTCTTTTTCTGACTACTGGAAATTTGCTCTCCTTTTTGAATGGATGTTTTGATACAGGTTGGAGGCGATTGGTGCTTCCTGCACATGGGAGACCCGGTTGATTGATTCTCTGTGGCTCTGCAATTTGCCTCCTTCCTCTTCTGGAGGAAACCATCCTTGGAAGAAGATCAAGAGAAATGCTGCTGAACTAGCTCCTTGGTAGCTACCCTCTGTATGCCAAACACAACATGTTCTTGCTTTCAGAGCAAGCCAACGTGCTGAGTATGAACTGTGGTGCTCACTTGCATGCGGTGGCTCTGGTCCGTGGCTGGCCAAGGAACCTGCGGGCATCCAGGGAAGTTTCAGGGCCAGTTTGTGGGATTCATAATCTGTAAAGAAACCCTAGGTATAAAACCCCACTAACCCAGAGAATGGGGTGGGGGTGGAGCAGGGTGGTGATGCGATAACCCAGTTATAGCCAGAAGATGGGCAAGGTAAAGCCTGTGCAAATTAGGCCACAAGAACAAATTTAGCACATCCACTTACAAAAAAACAAAAACAACAACAAAAAAAAAAAAAAAAAAAAACCCAAAAAAAACCACTTCTTTTTAGAGAATGGGAGCAGCGCTGATCGGAGTAGCACAAGCGGTGCCAAAGTTGACAAACATGGAAAATTACTCGATCCTTTTATTTGTTCCCGGAACTCGCCAACGGCGAGGTTGCTACGGAAATGTTCTCGGAAGGATGGAGTCCTCCTTCTGCAGCCGGCAGGGTCATCCCAGGCTGCGTGGGCGGGAGAGGGGCCTGGTGGAGGAGGATCCCCCAGGCCGCGTCCCTCAGGGAGCCACAAGGAGGCCGTGGGTTGACTCAGAGCTGGAGAGGACCCGTGTCCAGGGCCGTGGGGGCAGCGAGGTGGGCGCTGCGTGCTCCCATCCAGCGTCTCTCAGCCCTGGGGAGCTGCCAGGCGCGCGCCGGGCCGGGGCTCTCGAGTCGCGAGTTTTAAGCACTTAACTTCCGAGAAGATCCTGTGTATTTGTGTAGCTGCAAGAGCCATTTATGAAACGGCGCTCTAATCCCGGCGCACTCCCTCGCCTGGGGACGCAGAGGAAGCTTCGAGCCAAGTCGGGGTTGGCCGTGGTGTTGCAATCGCTGTTCTTTTGGGTGCCTCGTTTCCACGAGGCCCCGTCAGTCAAGGAGTTCAATGTCTTCATCACTCTGCAGGCGCATGTCCTGCTTCAGGGGAGCACCAGCAGCCTCGGTGTCGGGACTTGCCCGTGGACGCCAGGAGCTTCACCCAGCGTCAGCGACAGCTTATCTGCGCTATGGGTCTTTTTGTGCAATGTCAAAGTCACATTTTAAGTTCAGGAGCCCTTAATGATCACACTAGGCCAAGCTCTGCTGGCTCCCGTTGCAATGCAGCGCATGCACGGCTCCCGTTGAAGGGAATGGGCACCCTGCCTGCATCCAAGATAAGGATCTGGCTTGTAGCAAAACTTAAGGAGGAATATGCTGTGTTTTAATGGGCTGTCACCGACGACAGAAGCTGTTCTTAAGCTTGTTTTGGTTATTTCTAAATTTGCAGTTGGGAAACTTCCCTTGTTTCACTATTATGTCTTCTGCCTACTGGTTTAATAAGGGAGAGAAATGGAAATAAAACAATTCGGCCAGATTGTTTATTGTGGTTTCTTTAAGGCAGTGTCGAGATATTTTACAAGCTTGCAAAATTACATTTATTACACTCCAATCATCTGGCAGACCATAAACACTCCTGAATATTTCTGTTGGAGGAATGGCAATTTTTTTTCTAAACCTAGATATGAGTTTGTTTGAAGAATGAGTGAATTTGCCTCAACATCTTTTCATTTTCCTTTAATTTGGCCTGTTTGGCCTTTAAAAGCTGTGCCTCCGACATCTGTTTTTTCTTTGCTGACACCATTCAGGCAGGTAATCAAGGAAAAGTCTGCCACTGCTTTGCACTCCACTAAATGTGTGTGTGCTTGGAAATCACAACGCTTTTCCAAGGAGTAAAGCTGTGAGATACAACAAGAAAGAAAGGATGAAAAAGGGTTAACAGGGTAACAAATATGATCCATCCTAGACGTACTGAGTCAAAATATAACAGTTAGGAAAAGAATCCTAAATATAAATGCTGTGATAACGTTTATATACATAATAATACAGAAAGTAACTAGGGAGCCCAAACACTGTCATGTCTGGATTGTTCACCGTGTTCATGGTGCACGGCCTTGCTGTAGTGCTTTTAATCCAGGGAACATAAATCCTTATTGTACGGCAGGACGCTGATAATTCTGACCCAAGATAAATATCATCGCTGAATTGTGTCACTTACTTACTGCATGGGCAATTCATAGACAAATGGACTGCAAAAATATACCAAATATTAATGACCCTCACATCTAAATCTGCATTAGAAAGAGCTAATACAGCTTTTTGTGTAATACTTAAACTTGGGAGCATCCTGTGCTTTCCAAAAAGGGACAGAGCTGACAGTGGGAATGGCAAGATGCTAAGTTTTTCTTAAGGTTAAATTCAAAGTTGAAGACTAAAGTATATCCATAACTGGGTTCAAAGACACTGCCAGGCTGTGAGTGTAGCCTGTGTGGACTAGGTTTTTCTTCAAGGCTGAAGTAGAATAGGTAAAGTGTTTGTCCCTAGGAAATGTGCCAGTTCCATATGAGTTTCTCCAAGGATTGTGATATTTGGTGCTTCCTTCCTGAAAAGGAAGGAAACATCCCCCGCTCCTCCCCATGATATTTCTGAGCACTTTTAAGTATATCATGCCTACGAGGCTGAACTGTTGCTTATATCATTAAGGTTATAAACCCTCCTTGGTGGCAACAAGGCACTGTATTTATGAAATTTAAGGAGAGGAGCAAGTCAGAAACATCCCCAGGATGGACATGTGGATAATATTCCAGAAAAAGTTGTCAATCCTGTATCCTAATTTGGGCTAGTGAGGAGCTGGTGAAAAGCATCACACACTCGCTTTGTCCTTAGTGATCCCATCTCTAACATCATGCAGGGGAGACTAGAGCTTTTTCTACATTGAGGTGTTGGAAATGTCTTGCTTTTGGGGCTTCTCAAATAGCATTGTGCTTTTCTCTCCATGGGAACAACAACACTAATCTGGGGGCCTCTCCTTCATCTGGTTGACTGCTTTCCTGATGCCTGCAATGAGCTTCATGCCTCAGAAGCTCTGTTCCTCTCCCTGGTATGATTGCACAGGTACTGAGCATAAACTTTATTTCCTTGCTGGACCACAGAATAGTGGAGAAAAAGGGAAAATGAAGAGAAAAAGGAAACCAATAGCAACCCAGGCTGTAAGAAGTTGGAAAGACTTGCAAAAATGCCATCAGAGGGACAGATACTTCATATATTGGGCTTAGACCTTGAAATCCCTTTAGAGAAAGTGCTAGGAAGTAAAATTAATGGATGTGTTAAAGTTGTTTGAAGGAACAGGTGAAAGTGGGTAATGGGGATATGTGCTGAAACCTATAAATAGAAATGGTTTATGGAGTCTAAGCTTGTGAACCCCAAATTGTGCAGGATTCTGTAGAGTCTATGGGAGGTGCTGGACCTGTATTTGCCACCCTAAGCAAAAGAAGACATAGCTTCTTCTAAGCTAACCTAAGCTAACCTTCTAACTTAGATGTAGCTTCTTCTAAGCTAACCTTCGTAAGCTAAACACAGCACTAATAAGGGCAGCGTCTGTGCAGGAAAGTTTTTCTCTTAGCAGCACAATAGGGAAACTCTATTATCATTAATAAAAGTAGGGAAACAGAATTACACCATGAACCTAAAATACAGCAAAAAGTTACAAGATAGATTAGATGGTTAGATGTTATCTAACAGGTTAGAAAACATGAGAAAAGAAAGTTTTTTTCTTGAAGTGTTATCCCATTCTAGCAAAGTACATGGAAAATAACAAAGAAAAATATTAGAAAAAAAATCCCTCATGATCCAATTGCACTGCCTCGAATGGGATGGGTTTTTGAGAGCGATATGGGGTTTCAGTTACGGGAAGTTTTGTCCTCCTGATTTTTCTGTTGATGTTTCAAATGCAGCTGTGCAAGTCCTTGCAAGGACCCTGCGTCCTGAGCCAAGTCCTGTTACCTGCTCAGCGGCTTCGTGTTGCCGGGCCTGGGCTTCTGCCAGGAGAACAGATGAGTGAAGCGGAGGAGAGAATATTTGTTATTCATCCGTGCAGAAAGTATTTCCAGCAGAGCTTCGCAAACTGAAAGCAAAATTGAAAGAAAAGGAGGTATTAGGGAGATAGAACACGTACATGCATGAGTCAAGAGAATTTTAAGACTGATTATGTGAAGAAAAACTTTTTTTTCCCCATTCTTGAAGGTCCATGAAACTTGACTAGACCATGAAAAATGATTTTTTTTTTCTGAGGTAGTTTTTGGTCTTTTAACAAACACTCCCTGAAGTGGAATTCACCTGTGCCCAGCTTTAGCTCACTAACTTTATTCATTTAGTTTAAAGTAATCTAGATTTTTCTCCAAACAGGGAAGAAAGGAGGCATCCTCAGACACCCCTCCTAGTCCAGAGCCCAAAGTTTGAGAGGGTTTTTCAGGCAGCAGGGTGAAATACATGTGTTCACCCTGGCTTTTTTAATAGTGCCGGGCCGGGGAGTGGGCCTGGCTTTCTCCGTGCTGTGTTTTGTCCTGCTGCCTCACGCCGCCTAATTGGGTAACCCTTGGTTCTTTGAAAGCACTTTGACCGCACGGACACTGGAAGCGTAATAAAACCAGGCTGTGCGAGAGTGTGCCTGGATTGGGCCATGAGCAGCCCAGGCCCTGCTCCGCGGCTCGCCGCACAGCAGCAGAACGCACTCGGTTACTCGATGCCGATTATTTGGCAGGCAGAAAGGCATTTTCAAGGCCCTAATCTCCTGGCGGGCACACTTATGTTGGGATCGGCGCATGACTTGCCCGTGTGGGGTTGACAAAGGCTCCCATGGGAGCGTCCGGCCCTGATGCCACCCCACAGCGGGCGAGCGGCCCCGAGGCCTCATCCCGTGCTCTGCCCCTGCTGCAGGGAGCTGACTGCTCTCCGGGCACTGCTGAAACAGCAGCTGCCCGGCCAGGGGCTGCCTTCGTGCCATAGCCGTGACCAAGTCAAACAAGTAAAGAACACGAGCCACAGAAGGTCTCCGATGAACAGGCCTTCCCCTCCGCTCCTCACATCTTCCATTTGAGGAAAACTGACCCGTGTCAGTTCAGTCGCTTAAGATTTGAATAAAAATAAAGCCTAGACCAAGCCTGATGCTGGGAATTTCTGCTGAATTGAGCATAAATTAGATGTTATCTCCGCGCCAGTTAAGGTGACACTGAAAGCAGATACTTCAGACTGCTTGCATCCTGGGAGAGGATCTAATCTTCTTTCATATAATTTCAAAACCAACCCGAGGATGGAGTTGTGGTTTCAAGTTAGAGAGGGAGCAGACACTGCATTTATCCAGGCACTGAGGAGGTCAAGGAAATAAAGGAAGCTCCTTCCAGTTCCATGCATTATTATCACAAACAATAGCCTGCTGGCACAAAACAAGTTTTAATTGATTGTTGTTATTGATTTTACAGGAAGCAAAGCAGAAGAAATGAAAGAAGAGAGATTTTTGCAAGCCAGGGTGACCTAAAAAATACAAAGGAGAAAAAGAGCCTATAAAAAAGCCCTCTCACATTTTGCCCCGTTCTGCGAGCTTGCAGCTGAGCACGCCGTAAAAGCCTCCTCCATTAATTCACTATTCACGTATGTTGACCATATTGATTTTCTTTTTATATAATCTCTCTCCGAAAGTTTTATTCCAATTGCCTGTTTTACACTGAGGTTGAGCAGACCAGACTCATTTCTTATGACCATAATTTAAACACATCTCCTCCTCCTCCTTCTCCTCCCCTTCCTTTCTTTTCCCACTTGCCTCAAACCTGTGTGGTGAAGAAAAAGCTGCATAGAAAGTTAGAAGGCAGTGAATGTCATAATTCTCTTTCTGGTTATCGATGCTTTCTGGAGCATTTTCCATTCAGGCTGAATCCATGTTATTAAACTCAGTCCTGCTCTCACTCCTGCTCCCAGAGCCTGGCTGGGAACAGAGGTTGCTCTAGAGCTAATAACCATGAGCTGTTTGACTTGTTGATCACCTTAATTAGCCTGAGTGGGTAAACGAACTACCCGATGAGGGGATATGAGCTGCAGTTCACCTTTCTCCCTGGTTAGCAAGTAAGGAGATATTGAATTCTAGGGATGTTTTTAGGATCCCGAGCTCCCCGTGGGCTTGGATTAGGAGAAGTGGGTTAAGAGGAAGGATTTTGTGGTGGTGGATAACAAAGTTTTTGCAAATGCTGGGTTGAAAGAGAAGAATTTTCTCCCCGTTCTGTTTTACATGTTAGTGTTATGGATTTTCGGGTGGTTATGTAACTTGAGGAAGAGGCGGATGGGAACTGCTGTGCTTGGTGTTGTTACAAGAGGAGCTAGTGCATCCTTGAATTTTAGATAGGCTTTAAATGTGTATGTGGAGATTAATTAATTCACCTGCACAGTGTAATTCCACAAAGGTTTAAAATTATTAACAGCATTGATTATTTTATTGTGGATTTTACTATTATTAACCCCATTCATTTTAGTATTATTAATACTATTAATGATATTATCAGCATTCCCAGTGTTTCTCGTCAGAGACTGACTGTTTAAGGAGCTTTCCAAATGCAGAGCAAAAAGATGGTTAGAGCCACAAGATGCTGACAATCCCCATGGAAGGGGGAATTCTCTTCCTCTTCTTCTGAAATGTGATTGTTATCCCACTGCTGCCTTGAATATTTACAAATCAGTGTTGTGCGGAAAATCCACTCTTTTTCAATATTTACATTCTGGTATTTACTCTTCTGCTTACATTTGCAAGATTTGCTCCTTGGCAGTGATGGTTGAAAGCTTCCTCTCTTCCAATAATAATAATTGAAAAGGAACTGGGCTTTTAAGGAAAACATTAAGTTTTTACAGGGCTAATATTAAACTAAATATTTGATAACTTTAAAGCTGCTAGTCTTAAGGCAACAAAGTATGCTATATTCTCATTTCAGGGGAGAATATCCTCATATTTCAGGATATATCCTGAAATGAAATTGTGTGGTGTTGCTTTACTCTGAGCAAACCCTGGTTATTTCTGTCCATGGCAGCTCGGTAACAACATACTTTCCCGAGCAATATACAAGAAAAAGATTTCTTTTTTTTTTTTCTTTTTTTACTTTTGTAGCACCCACCTAACTTTCCCACCAAGTGATCTGCTGTTAACGGGCAGGAAATCCCGATGAATGCACATCCTTTGGTGAAAGAATGACAGCAGACACCACAGCTCTCCTTAGCAAGCATCCACCTGCTCCCGTGGTGTCTTTTTAAAGCAAGTTCAGCTTACCTCCTCTCCTCTTAGTTTTCCTTTGCTTAATTGCAGGTGATGATTCCAAAGGAGCCTTCACCTGTTTGAGAGTGCTTTCATCTTTCTAGACAAAGCAGGCTTGGGCTTGGTGCTTGATCTGTGGCATAGTTAGGGCCTTTGGTATTAAAGGCGTTGGGATCACCCTGAGGCTTTTAAGGTTTTAGGGTTAAATTGATGAGCGTGTATAAAATGTAAGCTTTGTTGTTTGGCAGAGTTTTTCAACATTTGTTATTCTTTTTTTCTTTTTTTTTCTTTTTGTTAAGAAACCAAGGGACTGTATTGCATTCCTTAACTGCCTCTTGTCTATTAAACACTGTTGTCAAATGGAGACCTCTCTGACTTGCATAAAACTTATGATTCATTATTTTGCCTTTAATCCTGGATAGCAGTCTAACTTCTCCAAGCTGTCCAGGTATGGACATCCTGGATCCAAATATCTATTTCTCTATCCATGTCACTCATGCCTACCAGGCAACATGCATTCGGTAAGCTGTAGAGCTGGGCAATCCATGGACTTCTGGCCACTGAAGCTGCACTTTGACTTCTAGTCCTTGTTCTCTGATATGACTGCTGTGAGGTCATGGATTTCCCATGGAAAAAAAACATCCTGGCCAAAATGCTTTTTTTTTTTTTTTTTTAAAGGAATAAGTTGGCCAAAGGCCCAGATGAAAGTGAAGCTCTGACCTTGACCCCAGCAAGCAGCTTTACAGAGTGCTGTCCATTGGTGCTGGAAGTAAAGCTGTTGGTTCTAGCAGGAGGACGTGCCCAGGTTTCTGGTGGAGATCCCAGCACCTCAGTTGTATCCTTCCCTACCGAGCAAGCTCTCTATGGCAAAGCTGGGCCTATTAAGGAAATTGCACTTAGTGAAAGGGAATGAGCAGTTACCTCAGTGAACATCATCTGAGCATAATTTTTACAGTTGAAACGGAAACTAGCAGCTGGACAAAGTGGGATTTTTGCACTATTCTGCTTTCTCTCTGATTTGTATATGTAGCAGTCAGGAATTTACCCATTTTCTTAATAATCACTACATCAGTAGAGTTTTCCATTCCCAGAAGACATAGATGGGTAGCCAGGTTTCTGCAACTAATACATTCCTGCTTGTCATCAATAGCAAATGTGAGGTAAACTGGGAGAACATAAGCTGCCAGGTATGTTTGCTTCCACTATGGGACTTTACATGAACACTTCTTATTTCATATATCTAGCACAAGAAGTTCTGAAACACAAAAGTGGTTCAGATCACACACTTGGGTAGTTAGTATGTCTCAGTTATGGGTAGTGACTTCTAAAGCCAGACTGCTTGCTCTGTGGTGATGCTGCTTCTAGACATTGTAACCAGGTACAGTGCTTCTCTGACCTGACTTGAAATGTGGTCCTCAACAAGTACTTAATCCTAAGACTTCAATACTCAGGAACTTGGAGTAGTGAGGTCTAAGTTTTGGAATCACTATGCTTTTCACATTAGACATTGGTGCACATTTATGTTAAATTAGAGTCTTCTGAAACAGTCATAACCTTATAAACATAACCTTATAAAGGTTATGTTTTGAAGGCCCTGAATCACCTCTTAAATTCTGCTTTGATAAGTGAAATAATTTGGGCTTCCTAAGTCTTTTGTGTATGTGATTTAGATTTCTGATCTCTTCAGTTATGTTTATGGGTCTGCTCTGAACCTCCTTGAGCTGAGTTTGGACTGTAGAGCAGGATGGTGCATATTTGCATATAGTTCACACATTCCATTATGTTTCCAAACCTTCTTAGCTATAGCATAAAAAAGGATGGTTGAGGTCAGTTGATCATTTTTAGACTTAATATTTTCTAGGCTATAGACCTTCATCCTTTACATCCTACCCCTAGAAGGGGAAGATGGTCAACACTTGAATTTGGCTGGCCAAATTCAGCTTTACTGCCCTGAAGTGTGTAGCCGATGAACTTTGGTTATATTGATCCAATTTCCATTGACTAAACTGAAAGTTTAGACACCAAGTTTATAGATAGATGCTAGCATACAGATACCTACTATTTTTTATTGGAATTTGGATGAGAGTCTCTATCTAGGAGGTATGTAAATGTGTGCTTGGCGATACTGTTGAATATACATATAAAATATATAAACGGGTAAATTTTCGGTGACGTAACAAAAGTACATTTCTAGATATATAATTACAATGTGTCCTAGCTGAGATTACTGTGTACAAATCTGTACCTACTGTATCATACCTGCTGACAACCTGAGCAGTTACATGTTTTCCTGACCTTCCTTGACAAAATGATCTAGAGTCAAATGCTCCTCACCCAAACATATGCACTTGAACTGACTTCAAAGAAGGTGAAGGAGTTGCTCAGCAGGGCAGAATATGGCCTTGTTGTAACTGTAAAACATTCTGGGTGCCATTAATATCGTTTTCTTCATCTAACTCTTCAGATACTTACCTACAATTTAGGTGTTTTCTACAGATGGTTGATTATTATTTTTTGCATTTGTAACTTGGGAAGGGTATTTTTTCCCCTCCCTTCTGTTTATATTTACGTTTTCAGATAGTACATATGCAGCCTAATCATATCACTTTGAAAGTGATATAGAAAGTTGTGCTCTCTTACTCAATCAGATTTAATCAGTTTGGACCGATTCCAGGTACTAAGCATTAATCTCACTTAAACCAAACTCCTGATAGTTCATCTAGCCTGAGTATTCATGTCAAAGACATAAAACAATCTCCTTTAATGCCCACAGTACTTTTTAAATTGAGCTTTCACCGTCTGTTAATAAAACCTGCTTTGTGCTGCTGTGTTTTGTGGAATGTGTCGGAGCTCAGTTTCCCCTTCCCTCCAATTCTTAAAGGCCTTCTTTTTTTCTTTTTTTGATTTTTGTTTCAAAACTATATGAAAATTATGCAATATAGTAACAGGGAATTAGTCACACCTTGGCAGCATCTCCATTACCTTGGCTCACATCAAAGGGAAGGGGAGAAGCATGGTCCTTACAAGCTTATAGCATTCCTTTGCCTCGGAGCTCGCCCCGTGATGACAACTAAATTGGACACTGATGCTTACTTATTTTTCAGCGTGTGGGTGTGAAGTACACTGACCTTGCAGTTGACTCCTTTAGAGCACCTTTCATCGCGAGCCCAAGCGCGCCGTGCTGTGTGGAGCTCTCCATTGCCTTTTGGGAGCCCTGGGGACGTGGGGAGGGAGCTGCCCCAGGGCTGAGCTGCAGCGCTCATGTCCCTCTTTGATCCTCTCTGAGTTTCAGTGGAGCACGTTGTTCCTCCTGAAAATGGGACAGGGATGCTCACCTATCAGACTGCTACGAATATCATCCTCAGAACAAACGCCGATGAACTGCAGGTGATGTTCTGAACGAAGCAGCCCCTTCAGATCATCATTGACAATAACAGGGAAGCGAGCTGCAACTTAGAAAGAGCAACTCTAATCACATTTACTTCTTGACGTACACTTTGCAGAGCACAGCACGAGCTCCACAGGCTGCTGCTTCTGTCTGGACTGAGCTCAGTGCATGTGATTCTACCTTTGCCTGATAAAACATGTAAGAAAGGCACATCAGATGTTTTTAAAGGTCATGGCTAGGCTTGTTTTCTATGATTCTGCATAAAAGTACATGAAAGAGAGCAGTATTTTTGTTGATTTGAGAAAAGAAAAAGGGATTTGAAGGATGAGTCAAATTTCTTTTTGGTGAGTCTTTTTTGACTCAACTGTCAAGTGTGGCCTCTAAGCAATGGACAGATATCCAAATATTAGGTCCTTGAGAACACATTTGTCTCCATAAGAAAGATGCCCTGGGCACTGTGATATTTTGGAGAAGTTCTTGAGTTAGTGAGATTAGTGGCCTCATCTTCTAGCTACCCCAATCAAAGCATATTTCAGAGCCTCCTCAGGATTTTGTTGGTTCTAGGCAAGACAGAGGTATCAAAAGACCTGCTGCTCTCAACCCTTCTCTGGTGTGGGGCTTTCTCTGGGCCACCTTCGTCCCTGTGCTGGGGAGTGTAAGTGCTCCCACAGTGATGACTTCACCCCAGATTCCAAACCTGCAGTATCTACCTGCATCTAATTTAAGAATAAGGCTGCAAAAACTGTGAGGAAGCAGTATGGCCTGCAGTCACCTGATGTGACTAAATGATGTAGACCTTCATTTTTCCTACATTCATACTGGGATATTTACTCCTAAGACTTGCTTTAAAGGCAGGTCTCTGTGAAAACAACCAAAAAATACCTGATTTATTCTTATATGGATAAGAATACATAAACAACATGCAGTTCCCCATCTCATCTAGCATCTCTCAGGTCTACCTCTATCCCTCAGGACTGCGAGGAGGCCATGGATGGCAAAGCTGGTGGTTCTGTGGAGCTGGCCTGTCTTCAGACAAGTTTTTGATATGAAATGTGTTCAGCTGGGTTCACAAAGCCTTCGTGGATCTCAGCTCTGGTCTTCTTTCAACTCTTATGACATGCAGAGAGTTAAAAGAAGGGCCAATTCTGCTCTCTTTATGTTGACTTTAAATCCTGGGCTTGTAGGCCAAAGACTCTAGAGTTATTCTAAATTAACTACAGAAGAATTTAGCTGAGATGATAGCTAGAGAGTTTAAGTAGTTAATTCATGATGTTGAAGCTGATTTTATGAATTTCTAAGTGTAACTCGAATACAGATTTCACTTGGCAGAAGTATTAAATAAAAAAATACACCCTGGAATTCAATTTGTATTTGATTGCACAATAGCTAATTTCTCCAGCTACTTTTTCAGCTTCCTCTTAACACTTATGTTTTTGCTTGTAAGTTTTTTGTTTGGATATAATGAGGCTTTGTGTCTCCTGATTCCTTATCTTATGTGGGTGGTAGAAAAAATTGCTCTATTGCTCCAATATTTGTGGTTGTGTGGGGCAGGTGGTTTCACGCAGAGCTGTGCATAAGTCTGCAGCAAGGAAAAGAACAAGGGAAACCTCTTTTTTTGGGGACCTTTTAATAAATGCGGATTCTCTGCTACAAATCCTAGGGATCCAAAAAGAGCGCTGACTTCAGGGATGGAGGGTTTTTTTTGCCAACCTTGCAATTCCCAGTGAGCTGGAGCTGGTTGGGTTTTGGCTGTGCAGTACAGGTCAGGACGTCCTGAATTCCAGCTGCCTGCTGCATTGCCCCCAGAGTCCTGCTCCTTTGCTCTCCTTTTGGGCTCCAGGCATCGGTTTCTCCCTCCCCTCCCAGACTCATGCATGGAACAGGTCAAGACTAGCTCTTTGGGACATGTGTTCAAACACAAAATAAGGTGTAAATCTGCGTGACCTGGTATACTCTCCAAAAGAGTCAGTGATGCAGCTCCTTGCATAACAAGCAGAGATGGATGCTGGATGCTTGTCAGCTTTAAAAAAGAAGTTCTGTCTAGATACTCCACTTAAAATTACTCACAGCTAGCTGGCAAACAGACATGTAATAAATTGAGATTAACCAGTATTTTGGACCTGAAATTGCCTCTTCTCTAAGGACACTAGGAATTTAAGTTAAATTGACTGCAACAGATTTGCACTCAGGAAAGATTTCACTCCTCTTTTTGTTAACAGAAAGCTTCAGGACTCAAGCATAAGGATTTTCATAGAATCATAGAAACCATATAAGATTGGAAGGGACCTCTAGAGGTCATCTAGTCCAACCCTCCTGAATGTGCAGGGTCACCTAGAGCATGTGGCACAGGGCTGCATCCAGGTGGGTTTTGAAGATCTCCAGAGAAGGAGACTCCACAACCTCTCTTGGCAGCCTGTTCCAGTGCTCTGTCACCCTCACTGTTAGGAAATTTTTCTTATGTTCCTGTGGAACTTTTGATGCTTCAGTTTGTGGCCATTTCCTCTAGTCCTATCTGTGGCCACCAGTGAAAAGAGGCCGCCCCCCTCCTCCTCACTGCCTCCCTTGAGGTATTTATACACGCTGATCAGGTCCCCCCTCAGCCTCCTCTTCTCCAGGCTGAACAGGCCCAGCTCCCTCAGCCTTTGCTCATATGGCAGATGTTCCAGGCCCCTGATCATCCTGGTAGCCCTGCGCTGGACTCTCTCCAGCAGCTCCACATGCCTCGTGTCCTGGGGAGCCCAGAACTGGACACAGTCTCCAGATGTGGCCTCACCAGGGCTGTGTATAGGCGGATGATCACCTCCCTCGACCTGCTGGAGACTCTCTTCTTCATTGCCCGACAAGCAGGCAATGTGGTGGTGAAATCCATGCTTTGACCAGCAGCAGATTTAGCAAAGGAATTGCTGGGCAAGTGAGTAACTCCTGTAACAGTGCAGTCTTGCTAACTGCATGCAGGGCGTAGGCCATGGCCAAGGAGCAAGAAAGCTGTGAAATGGTGAGAAGCTGCTGCGCTAAGCAGGAGTGGGAAGGTTACTTCCAGATTTATCAGTCTTATGTCCATGGCCAGGCTACTCATGTTGGCGTTACACCCATCATGACTGCTTGTACATGATACATGCCTCAGATTTGACAAGTCTAAGAGCAATTGCCCTGATACCAGATCTCAGCTGGAGTAAGATGACTGTGCAAATCAAAATCCTTCTTCATAGACTATACATACAATGAGGCACACAGCACCTCCTAAAACTACTTAAATCCTTACTTTTATGGATCTATTTATCAACCTTAATATATATTTTTTTCAGTTTTGTTCCGGACCTGTACAAAACTCCTTACTTAAACAATAATTAAAATGACATTTTTCATACAAAAAGTCAGGGATGGAACCATGCAGTAAACTGTACTGTTATGATAAGATGGATGATAAGCTGTTAAACTGCTTGGATGATAGATATTAATCTGATAGGTAAAGAGGGGAGAATTTTACTTCTGGATTTCAGGTGGCCAGCAGCAGTGCAGAAACTCTGCCCAGTGGTGGTGAGTGCAAATGTTAGAGAGCATTGCAATCCCAGAAGCTTCCTGAAACATATATTTGCAGTCGGAACCACTTATTTCTGTACACTGTTGAAAAATATCATAAAAGGTACCTGGATATCAGTTTGAAGCAACTTGGGGGATGAAGGCACAAACAAATATAATCAAGTGACTGCTAGGAAAAATTTCACTGCGGCTTTATTTGGCCAAGAATGCTCAAAGCAGGCACCCATTGAACAAATAATTTTTTTTAAAAGGAGGAGACTTGAAATCTGAAATGTCTTCATGGCATTTGTGATAATGTCATGATCCTAAGTATGACTGTAACTACATAAATATTTGACTATATCAATTCAAATTTTATCTGCTGTAAACCTTATAGCCTGGGTGTATAATAACATAGCACTTGTGTTCCACAGTATACCACATACAAACTTGTCCATTTGATAAGCTACAGAAAAAGTTGATGCACCATATTACCTTTGACAAACTCCACGTCAGAAAATCTACTGGAGACTTCTGACTTGTTTCAGCTTCCCTTAAATAAAAAAGGGATTTTTTTTTTCCAGTGGATGTGAGTGACAAATTGAAATCACAGAAAAGATCCAACATTTTTATAAGTGAGAGCTTTGGATACAGAACTGTTGTGGAGTTTTTCAGTGCCAAGAAGTCTCTTCTTCCATGCTCTTCCTAGGACACCCCTGATCTTCCTTCATCAGCTCTCCTCAGTCAACAGATAGAAGTTTCCCATTTGCTTTTACAGAGCTGTATTCCCAAAGATACTTATGGCAAATGTGTTGCTCCTGCTACCTTTACTGTGCAGCAAGAGAGATTACTAAATTTGCTGGCGTTCCCTCCATTTGTGTTGTTCCCTTGAAAGTGCTCAGACCCCTGCCTAAAACCTAATTTTATAAAGTAAGGACATTCCCTGGCAGTTTATATTGATATCTGGGCTAAGTCACCCTCTCTACCATGAACAAACCATCAGCAACTATATAGTAGCTGGTGACACAGTTCAAAACAGAGGGCTTCAGGTAGCACTGGGGATTTTTTTTTTCATATTTTGTTGTAGAGACACACTAACACACATTAACTGATATATTCTCTCCTGACCTGTCAAGGAACCTTAAAAGTGCAGATATGTGCTTATCTGAGCAATAACACAGCCAGCTGCCTTCAAAGGGAGGGGTGGGTGAGTGCCTATCTCAGCAAGAAGTAAGGGGTGGAGAAAAAGCACATTTACAACTCTGGCCTATTTCTTAAAGACTAGCATTCATTGTTTCCTGTTAACATGGGCAAGAGGAGCGAAGGCAGCTCTCTTCTTACTTTGAAAGGGAATTGGGATGTCAAGAGAAGATCACAAAAGTACCTATTTACACTGAAAACGCTCGAAAGCCAGGGCTGCTAGTGCCACCATCTCATCTTGAACTGTCAGGTTCCCTCCTTGATGGTCTTTTGCTGAGCGTGGAGCAACTTATGCAACTGGTTCTGTCTAAACTGGACAAATTTTCTTAGGGGTATGATGGGCTGGGAGAGGGGGTGGGCGACTCATGTCTTTAAGTTCTCTGGTTCCTTTGAAAATGAAGTTTCCAAGCGCCCTGCAGGTAGGTTTGTGATAGACCACCCAAACACTTGACAAATCTTGTGAATTTTCCTCCAGCTTCTAGAACAGCCCTTTGACAAACTGGTGAAGCTCTGTGTCCCAGAGACACAGATTAGAGATACTAATCTCTTTCTGAAGCCAACCCTAGACCGATCATCTACAACATCCGCACAGCCTCTAAAACCACTCTTGATAATTTAGCAGCACATAATTGATACAAATCTGGATGCTGCCTGGAGGTTAGAACCTACATCATAATTATTTAAGAACAGAATGATCCCAAGTTTCCAAAGAGTTGTTTTGCAAATGTAGACTCAAATAGACTTCATTAATCTAATAGAGCATCAGCTTTAGAGAAAGAAGATATTCAATTTTATGTGAAACTCAGTGACATCACATTACCATACACTTCTTTGCTGTTCATACAGGCACTGAGTTTTGTACTTAAAAAGACTGCACAGCCTGTACTAGGGTCTGGACCAAGACTGCGCTGAAAACATGGTGGTAGGATAAGCATGAGAACCTGAACACCATAGTACTGTATTTCTGCAGATTTCAGGTGCCTTTCTGATAAAAACCTCATGATATTTTAAAATTAAAAGACTCACCTCTCTGGGAGGTGCACTTTCTGCTTGGCAGGTAGGTGATATTTTGGTATTGTCCAAGAGAATAACTCTCAGAAAATATTTAAAAGAAAATAGAAAGTACTGTCAAATAAAATGCTGCAAGCGTGACAGAGATTTTCTAAGGCACAAACAGCTTTAGGTGAACCTCTATTGACTATGAAAATTTCTTCTAATTTCTTGCTAAAGGTAAGCAGAGGTTATGCATGGTACCAGTGGTGCCAGTGATTTTGCCTCTAGGTTTTGGTATCCTACCATGCTTATTAAAGTCTCCGATTCTCCAGCAAAGAGATTTGTATGGAAACCTGTATAGACTCGTCACTCAGTGCTGTTATTTTCCTGTATACGTGGCAAGTTTGTAAAGCTTTAGCTCTAAAGGGGCACCCATAAACTCCACATCTCACTTTTCCCGCCCAGATGTCACAGTCCACACAAAGTCATGGGCAGTAGAGACACAAGCCTGCTGTTGACTCTGTGTCTTTTCTGAAACCGTGAAACAGGAATAGGACATACTCTCCACCTGGGGATGCTGGAAGCTTTAAAAACCAGCTGGCAGCATGTCCTAACATGCTGCAGCTTGTACAAAGGTTGCTAAGTGACTTAAATCCATGGCACAGAGTAGAACCGTACAGCCTCACAACTGCAGAACCTTAGTTTCTAGTAACTCATTAAAATGACTCTACAATTCTTTTGATGTCCTGTACTAGTCTGGTCACATTCCTTTCTGTTTTATAGCACGGTAATAACAACATTCTTGTAAACAGTCATATAAACTCTAACCTTCATATTGCTCTCTTTGGATCATCTGAAAGCATTTTTGCATCAGGATTTGGCTCTCCTAACCCCGTAAAGTGTAGCCCACCCTAATAACCTGCTCCATCAAGGAAGCAGAGGGAGAAAACAGGGATGCAAAAGCTGATTACTGCTCGGTCACTTAGTATATCTTGTTTAGGGCAGCCAAACCATCCAACAGAAGTTTTTTATGAGCTTTACCTTTATAAACTCTCTGCTTAGCACTACTGCGGTCTCCAGTCTCCTTCACCAGAAACTCTTCTGTGGACAAATAATCTCAGCTTGGATGACTTTCAGTTAGAACATACCTGTCTATGATTATGTTGTCTCTCCTGTGTTGTTCATACATTGTCCTCTCCCAGCTAGAGTAGATTTACAACCTGGGATAGTATTTACCAGACCCTCGAGGGCTGTATAATGTGGTTGGCAAGGCAGCCCTGTAGAAATAAAGAGGGCCTAGGAGGCAAAAGAGAAGCCACGCTGGTTTAGTCATGCTGATCTTGCCTGGTGATAGCGTCGCGCAAAGGGAAGACCATTGACGGGCACCGCAGACGTGAGTGCTGCCCGATGCGACAGGAGGATCCGCAGCCGTTTCCAGATGTCTCTGGCCAAAGGCTTGGCACTTAAGCGTTTGCTCAAACAAAAGGGCCAAGGATAAGGGACTGCACCCTTTGCAAACAACACGGCACACGGACGTGCACTCACACGCAAAGAATTTGCATCAGCTGAACACTTTTCTAGGCAGCTGGTAAATAAGGCTTATGCTTTCTCGTCCTCCATCAACAGCTTAAACAATCTAGGAGCAAAACCAGATACAGTGATATTCCTGACACTATAAAAGAAAAGGAAAGATTTCATACTTTTTAACATTTCCTTAGCCTTCTTATTTCATTTTTTTTCCCCTCGGTTTCATTCTGCCAGGTTTTTTCCCTTTTTTTTCTGAGAAAACTTGGTATCTTCCTTTAGCCTGTCCAGCTGGAGGAGAGAAACTTAAGCAATTTGCTATAAACTTATCACAGGGCTTAAAAAGGAAGCAGTAAATACTCAGCTGAATGAACTGCCAACAACCTATCTCTAAATAAGCACTGTGTTGCACAGCATATCTGCGAAGGGTGGTACATTGCAATCTCTTGGAGAATTATTTGCAAGTAGAAAAAAATAGATTTGACAGATAAATTTTTCACAGAGTTACCCTTTGTTTATAGACTTTCTCTCCTTTTAGTGTACCCTAGAGCAAATCTCTGCATTTTCAAAGGGCCACGCCATTGTTCAACTGAAACATTATTATTTCTTCTCTCAAGTTTGATTAAATTACTTGGCACTCAGACAGAAGTTGATAATAATACCAGTGCAGTGATCAAGGTGGCAGATGTGCCGTTATTCCTTTAACGACAAATAACTAATTCTTTAAATTGTGGATATGCTGCTTTAAAGAGATACCAAGGCTAAGTGGGGACTAAAGCGGAGACCATTCTACATGATTTGTTGTTTATTAATTGAAATAGGATAGAAAATTTATTGGGTAACATTTTTGCAATTGCTTTCCTTAGAAAATATAGACTGGCTTTTAGTTTGTGGATTAACCATGTGTAGATATTGCATAGATAAGGGCCCTGGAGACAAGCAGGGGTTTAACCAAAGTCTCATTTGCAGGAAGCTCACTGTGTGCATGCAGCTATTACTGCTCAGCTGCCTTGCAGTAATTGCTCAGAAGTCTGAACTCTTGGATAAAAGGTGCATTTTTAACATGTGCTACCTAAAATGTTTTTATTAACATTTTTCAGAGTCCTGGTCTACGCAGCACAAAATGTATTCAGATACATCACCTAGTTGGGCCAAATTAGGCTCAGGAATTAGAGGCTCAGGAATTAGGGGAATATTTAAAATACAGTCTCCTCTTCCTTCACTGGGGCCCTGATTCCCATTTATGCTAAAACAACAACAACAACATCCCCTCCTGGTCCTCTGAATGGACCCGCTGGTGCAAAACCTGCTCTGCTGCACTGCCCAGGGCAGCAAAGTAGCCATGGGGTGAGTGAGGATCAGCCACTGGGGCCTTTAAATATATTAGCTCAAATGTTTGAACTAATAAGTTTTAAAATAAATCTTTTCTAGACTACACATGCCCTGAGGGAAGAGCAAACAGATTAAGGTAAAAATAGAAAACGTGAAGTGTCTAATAATGAACCACACCTGTTTAGTGAAGTTACCCTATCTGTGGTCTAGTCTACACCCAGTTTCTGTATCAGCGTGACTGGCTTGGCCAGGAAAGCTGCTTTTCTAAGGGCCTGGGAGGATGAGTGGGCCACCACAGGGGAGCTGTGGGCACGAGACGTTTGCCTCTCACTCTCCCTGGTGCTGGATGAGTTTTGCCTGTACTTCACATGTAGATAAAAAGGAGGACTTTTTAAGAACCTCTAAAAAGAATTTAATTATTTAATAGTGCGTAGACAAGTGGTTTTCATTTACTACAATGGATCCCAATCTTGTTGGCCTCCAGGCTTTATTGTACTGTAAATATTATTACTCATAACAAAAACTAAGCTAACGTTTTTCCCCAAAACTCTAAGCTTTGGTCTTCAGCTGCTAGTTCTGGTTCAGACTAGAAGAGGAAGTGGATAAAGTAACACAAAAGAAGCCTTCTTTGAGGTGCTATTTCACAGACCCCAAAGTCCAGATAACCTGCAGGGAAGTACAGGCTCGTACTCCCCAAACCTGCAAGTCTTCTCACATCTGTCCTTTCTGTTTACCACAAGATGTATCTCAGCATAGGGTGATGTCTGGCTTTGCCCATGGAGGCAATTTCCATCACTATGAGACAGCCCACGTATAACAATGACTTCAACAACTAGCATCTCATAATATTGTACTCATCTTTATTCTGGAACTGCAGATTTCTGTTATAGACTGCAACCTGACATTCCTTTTGGAAAATTATTTATATCTTTCAATATAAAATATTAAAGATTATATTATATTAAAATATTAAATATTAAAGAAATATTAAAGATTAGGAGAGAGTAAGAAAAGTACGGTTCTAAGAGCTGAGAATTTGTGTACTATTTGCATATTAGTAGATGAGCCTCCTCCTCTAATCCTTCAGGGCCAAAGGTTCAGCTTTAAGAATCCAGGGTATCTCCCTTATCTTCGGAGGAGCTACAGAGTGTTCAAGTGCCCAGATGACATCCTGACATCCTGGCTTTCTCTCCATAGAGTCTAGCATAGACACTTGTTAGAGCAGGCAACAATCCTGATGAACCTGTAGGACAAACTCAGCCACAGTATAAACTGAGATATAAGCTATATTTGAGTTTAAGTGTCACTGGTAAATATATTTCAAGCAGCTTACATAAAATAGGGAAGTTGCCGCAGAGGCTTTTTTCCCTTGCAACTTTTTATGCTCGTGTCTGTATCTCTTCCTCTTACAAACTTGCTCTTCATTCTCACTAATGTGAAAGATGAGCCACAGTTTATTCACTCATGTTGATTTTTAACAGTTTATTGCTATGTTCTTCAAAACCTCATCTCATTTGTGTATCTAGCTCCATCACTGGATTACTAGAACCTGAATTTCATTGCAAGCCATTGCAAGAAAAAGATTTAGCCCTTCATTTAAAACAGATTTTCACACATTTAATTTATTAATCCTCATAAAAGCTCTATTGACTATTGAGTAGAGAGGAAAATAAAGCATTTTTGAGAATACCTTTCTATTTTATTTAATTTTTAAATAGCATGATTAGAGAGCAAATGAGATGAGTCAAAAGTATGGAGCAGGAGGAATCAGAAACTCTCTATAAATGATTTTTACAATCTCGTTTTTATAGTATGTGGCTATCTGACAATATTTAACTGTGCGATGGCAGGTTGTGGTCCCATGAGTCACCCAGTTGAGCTGATGTCTGACAAAAGGAGTACTTCATCTATGTCTCATTTGCTTCCATCCGTTTTCTCCTTTTCCCTGCTACACAGTCCCACTCCTTTGGTGACAGCTTTGGTATGGTTAAAATTCACTAACCAAGCAGAAGTTTTCCAATATTTCAGGTGGGATTAATTTTCTGATGGGTTAATGAGTTGTATTGGCTGAAGGAAGGTCACTGACAACAGAAGCAAGAGTCAAGTGAATAATAGGAGTGAGGGAGGGTGAGGAGTTGACTGAGATAGGAGGAAATTCTCTGTTTTGGTGGCAACGAGCCATCATATTGGCTCATTTTGTCTCATAAATTGTAGCTTGAAGGCACAAGTTTATTGCTGATAAAAAGGTCAGTTCTATTTCCTTCTTCCCTTTGGACTCCTGGCAAATTTCTGCCAGTTTGATGAGATGAACTGGCTCACGAAAAGGTTGAAAGAGCTTCAGAGGCCGTGCAGTGGAGGGGATGGGGAGGAGATACCCTTTGGTGGCAGCTGACACATCTAAGTGCAACCCAACTGCTCAAGCCTGCATGGGAAATCTGCAGTGGGATAGAAAGCTGGTCCTTCTGTCTCACAGAAGCATGGAAGTCATATAGCTGAAAAATATGATAGCCAGTTTGCCAAAAATCTGAGAGAGAATTATCTGTGTCTTACTTCACTTGTTCCAGCCAGGATCAATCAGGTACATATAAAAAGGAGGATAATTTCCTACAGATATAGGAGTCTGCAGAATCCAGCATTTCATCACATCTTATTTTCTGTAAATCAGAGGTTATTTTAGACTTGAGAGAATAGGATTGCTAGACCTTTACAAATTTGTCAATTAAAAACATTTGCACTGGATAATGCTGACCTAAACTGTCTGAAATTTTAATGAATTTTAATAAGTTCTTGACTTCAAAAATGTCCTTTGATAGGGAGGTCCATAGGGTGAATGGATGAGGAAGTATTTCTTTTTTATCAGTTTTGAATTTGCTGTGGTTTAATTTCACTGGACACTCCCCATTTCTTCTGCTTAGTGACTGGGAGAACAAATTTCCGCAGCTCACACATTAACCCCAGGCCATGAGATCCAAACTCCTTTTAGCGCTCTCTCTTTCTGGGTGGACATTGGACAGGATTATATAAACCATCCTAATTTTCACACTGATTCCCTCTGTCCTTTCGATAACTCAGGTTACTTGTTTGCTTCCATACAGTTATTTGCAAAAGGAGATAATGACACTTGTCTCCCTGACAGGCACATTGTGGGATGATTTATCTGAATAAAGGCAGGGAAGTGCCTTTTCCTACTGCTGCTTTGTAGAGACTAAACACATATATTTTGGAATTTTTATTATGCTTTCCTTTGACAGCCTATTCTCCCCGTGTGCACCAGATGGCACTGCACTGCAGGTTCAATTATGTCATAGGCAGTAGTAACCTTTCTACTTTGTGTAATAGGCACAATTTATAACTATTTTCTTCTATTCCCACAGTTCAAAAAAAATCTGGAAAAAAAAACCCCTATGTTTTACTCTACAGAACTTTCTTTGCCTGAAATTTTCAGAAAGATTTAGCTTATCACCCTTTCCTCAGATAAGAGCTCTTCTAAACCCAATGAAACACTAACAACCACCATTCCTGACCATGGAAATTGAAAAATACCACACTGTAAATTTCAATTTAACTTGATTTTTTTTTCTCAGTCATAACAACACAATATATATAATGTGTGAATCTAATAGTAAAATCTAGGACTTATATAGCTCATCTGGGATAATCACAAGGAGTTTTTAAGGAGGTATGGATAAGATTTATAGCTATTTACACATTGTCTCTGGAGAGGAATGGGAGCTGTTAAACAATTTGCCCAAACACAAAAATTACAATAACGCCATGGGAAAGAGAAAAGAAATTCCCTTTCTTTAGCCTCAGTTTCTTACAATTCTGAGTTGTTTGCAATATTCCTCTCTCTGGTTTATACTGGGTGCAAGAAATGGGATGTTTTGAGGGGAAGAAACTTTTGTATCCACATTGTAATTTTCATAGTCCTGCCTTAAAATGCAACTTATCTTTATTGCTCACCTAGAAGTGATATATCCCCTTGCACTGTAAATAAGCAAGGTGGACTCTGTGGTAAAATTTAAACTTACTTTAACATTTCCTTGGGTTATAAAAACATTCTTCCCCACAACATATTTCATTTGAGATTCAGATGTTTCCGTTCCACAGAACACCTTTGATGCCAAGATTCTGAGCACTTGCTTTTTATGTCTTTATGTTTTTTTTTTTGGTTTAGTGCTGGAGGTGAGGAGTAGTCAAAGGAATCAAGTGCATCTATTGAATTGGTAAATGCATAGGAGTTTTTTGAACTATATTTTCTTATTTTGGACAAGGATACCTAGAAAAATCTGGAATAACATTGTGCACAAAGCATGGAATGCACCTTTTAAGGTGGCCAGTGGGATCCTGGGCCGCATTAAGCAGAGCACTGGTTGAGGGAGGTGAGTCTTCAGCTCATCCCTGGTGAGGCCACATGACTACCAATATGATCAAGGACCTGGAGCATCTCTCTTATGAGGAAAGGCTGAGAGAGCTGGCACTGTCCAGCCTGGAGAAGGCAGATGGAGGATCTTATCAGTGTGTTTAAAAGTCTGGTGGGTGGGTGTAAAGGAGATGGGGCCAGACGCTTCCCAGTGGTGCCCAGTGACAGAACAAGAGGCAGGAGGCAAGAAAGGGAACCCAGGAAATTCAGAAAACACAGGAACATAAGAAAACCTGTTTTGCCATGTGGGTGACTGAGCACAGGAATAGGTTTCCCAGAGAGGTATTGAGCTTTCACCCTTGGAGATATTCAAAGCCATTTGGACAGGGTTTTGAGCAACATGCTTGAGTAAGATGGATGGCCTACATGATCTCCAGAGAACCTCAACTTGCTTCTAACCTCCAGAGAACCTCAACTTGCTTGTTTGGTGATTATTTGACTGTCCTGACTTCACATTGAAGGCACTTTTGTGGGCAAATGATATGAAAAAACAAATGGAGAGTGAAATGTGTCTTTGAGGATAAGAGATTGCTTGTGGAGTCATGATTTTTCCTCTTTCCTGGTCCCAGAGGGCAAGGATCCAAGAGGAAAGCATGGGAATTTACACAGAATGCTTGTGCTGTGTACAGAAAAATATGTCTCGGCATTCTGTGTTCATCCGGGTGTTGTGGCTTGGCCTCTCAGCAATTTGCAAATCAAATTTGCAAAGACAAATTTGTAATTTGTCTTTGAAGGCTTAAGGTGAGAATAAGGCCATATATAGCCACCTCTCTATACAAAAAGTCTCCTGTAGTGACAGAGAAGAGATGTGTCCTGTCTGGAAAGGCAACTACCATCAGGAATGTATGGGAGTTTGGACATTCCCTTCTCTTTCATGAGTACTTGCCTAACATCACCAGGTTTTTTGTTGGAATTAGATTTGAGACCAGATGTTCTAGTGGCCACTGACTTGGTCCATACCCTGTAGTCTTTCCTAGGGGAAGCACAGCATTCAGGAGGAGGATCTGGGCCTAGTACAAGATGAGAAGTCATAGTAAAGACACCCACTTTCTCTAAACATAAACTATCTTGGCAATGTGTGAGCCATTTACTTCTTTCCATATGTATGTAAGTTGAGGCAAGGAGTAGCTGAACTCCCTGGACCTTCCTTGTCCTGTAAAACAACTTTAGAGGTGTTGCCTGCTGCTGGTGTGGGCCATAACACTGTCAAACCCTCCAGCCATGAAGCTACAAGAAACTGGGAAATTTACTGTTTCAGAGAGTGTTTTGTGGTTATGAAAACTGCTATTGGACCTATGTTTGTCAGTGATAAAGAATGAACTATCTTGTAATTTCTCTGCATCTGCTCTCCTTTTTTTCAAGGTGAATTTTTATGCCCCAGCTCATTTTACAGGTCTGTCCTTACTCTTAATGAAGCTAAAGGTGAAACGCCCACTAAAGAACAGTCTGTTGTGCATTTAGAAGCAGCCAAGGACTGATAAAGATTTTATTTGTGGCCATGTTGTTATTTGCTAAAAAATAGAAAAATATTTCGCCCCTCCAAAAAAAAAGAAAGAAAAAAGTCAGAGGAACTGTCTAGTTAGGAGAGCTGTCCTTTCAAATTTGTTCTTAAATCAGATGAAGAATGGTAAAAGTTTGTTCCTGTTAATAAATACATATCTCATATAAAAATACCCCCTCAAATATTCTTACATATGGGAATTTGAACATGACTTTTCCAGAGTTCATTTGAAAAGATTCAAAATGAACCTAAAGACCTTTACCATTAGACCAAAGCCATAGGATAAAAGAAAACACACAGCTACAATAGTTATAGTCTAAAAGTGACTAGGATACAATAAAGTCACAACTAAATTATGTCTTGGACTGAAGTCTACATACATACTATTAATTGGATATAAGGCCTTTAACCTTTTTTCAGGAAGCAAACCTGCGTTCTAATAATTTTTGTAAAGATGAGCTTTCTGTACTTCCAGTAATATTTCTGGACTTTGAAAGGATCCTGACTTTCTGTTCAGATTGTTTTGATGAGATTGGCTCTAATATTTCAGTGACGCCAACTGAGCAGAGGTAAGAGAGGATAAGGAGGTGTAAGTTTGATTGCCTCATTCAAAGGATAAAAATACCCTGCTGGTATTATCAGTGCTCTACTGCTGATCCTTTTAAGGTACTTTGTTGCCAGACGTTTTCATAGATGTGAAAAATTGTGGCAGAAGCTGGTGATAGCTAATGATTCACACATATCTGCTTGAAAATAAGAAGCGACCGATTAGGACAAAAATGTGAAGGCAACAAGGTTTATATTACAAGCAAAACTGATTAAAATTATATTTCTCTGATGAGTTCAGCACCTTTTGTTCTCATAAAGTGTGTCCAGATTTCAAAAGGTCCTAAATTAAGCTCTGTTCTTTTTAAATAAATGGGAAGCGTTTAGCCCATCTTCTAACAGCCATCTGCTTTTTGGTGAGGTCTTTTCATTTTAACTCCAAACTAGAGCTGACTTCTCTAAGGAAAGCTAATTCGAATTAATTTGGGTTTTCAAATCTGCACTCACAAGTTAAAAAGTAATGGGTGATTTTGTGCACCTTGCCTCTTGGCACTAGATTTACTCCTTAAAGGATTCAGGACCTCCAAGTGAGTTTCCTTCATATCTGGATATCTGGAGTGACTTCTCCACCCCGAATTTTAGCTCTGGGAGAGATTTGGAGGAGCCGTTTGCAGTTGGCAAACGCTGGAAGTAAGGGAAGATGCTTCCCTCTTGCTCAGTTCAACCAAATCCTACCATCTGTTCCACAGACGTTGTTGGGGAGGTGCTAACGGTGAGCAAAGGAGTAGGAACAAGCAGCTGGGGAGCTAGTCACGTCCCCGGCTGTCATCACTACTTCTTCAGCAAAGATCTGGCCACAGCCAGAGAGGGCTAAGCTACCTCTTATAACCTGATATGCGAAGTGGGCTAAATGAACATACAGTTACCACATCTCAGCTTACTGGTGGTCACATATTTGGCCACGATAAAGTGAAAGCAAGTCTGGGCTGTGACATCCACGAGGGAAGGCAGGGGTTGTTGTAGTCTTATCTAAATGGCGACAGGCCATAGCAGCTGAAGTCCTTGTGCATTGACTGCAGGCGTGGACACCAGCCCCCGCTTACCAGTGGGCTGGAGAGACATTTGCTGCTAATTTCCCCTTTTGCAGATGCAGTTTCATCCCAATTTCACTCCAACAGCTGGAGTGTTGTGAAGGATCAGATTTTGCTGCCTCATGAAAAGAGCAGGGAAACACTTAAAAAAATAAACAAATCCGAACAATGGAAGGTGATGACATCTGACAGGTTTGCAAAAATATCCACTACTGTTGGGCTGAGGCACTATTGCTCTGAATGTAGGAAAGGAGTTAAAAATGATAGCACATTAAATATAACTAAATATTCTTGAGGGTTAGGGCAGGTGCTATGCAATCATTCAATCTTTTACTAGCTGTCAATGGTTGTTTGTAAGTGGGGTCAACAAGATGTTTACTGAATGGTTGAATGCTTTATTTGAAGTAAAGGTGTATGATCTTTGAATGAAGATATTAATGATGTGACAAAAACATCTTGAAAAAATACTACTTTCAATGGGATATACAGTTGAAGTCGTGTACTAACAAGCTAGATGCCAAAAGTAGCTGCAAGGAACGTAAGAATATAGATATTTGCTGCAAGAATAGAAAACAGGAGAAGCAATAAATCTGTTAATCTATTCAGTTTTTTTAATCTAGATTTGGATTTGAAGTTAGAATTCTCTGCAATTATTATAACTAGTGATTTTATTAATCTAATTAAAACTTTCTTCTTGGAATTTTACATATTCTTCACCATATAGGTGATATTAACTTATAAGGAAACCTGTTTTCGTCTTACCTTAAATCTCATTTCTAAAGTAACCCATGTGACAATGCAAGCTAAGGTATTAGAAAGAACAAACGAAGGAAAAGTTTTAGCTATAATTGCTAGTTAATGCCTGAATTCAAAGAACTTCCATTTCTTGTACTGTATTCCGTACAAATTGTTCTAATGACAGATTTGAGCTACTTTCAACTTATTTGAGCTACTTTCAAATTATAGTTGTAGATAGGACACACAAGCAAATGAAAACCCAATACCAGCCTATTTTAAAGAGTATTACTTAATTTCTAAAGTCAAACCCTGAAATTTAGAGAGTGTCTGAAGTCAGAATTAAGATAGTCTTTGCAATCTTAATTTAGGACTACTGAGTGGACTGCAGTTGATAATCACATATCTACATATCAGTCCCTGTGCTGTTTTCCTTTCTCTTTTATCATACAGATTGGCCTCTACTGTTCTCCTATCACGCGTAGGTAGGATTTGGTTTGCTTTACACTAGTTGTGACCATAAGTCTCATCTTACTCCTGTTAGGTCCTATTCTGCATATGGTATTACTGTTTTTCTCACAAACTTTCCTACAGCTTCCAGAAATCTTCCCAGATGCAAGTGCTCCACTTCTGCATTTGGTTTTGCACAGCACACAGCACGGGGCAGCATTTCACAGGAGAGCTGGCTGCAAGTGCTCAGCACTTCTGCAGCTCAGACCCCAGAGCCTCAAGTCAGGGACCTGGAAAATGAAGCTGGACAATTTATAACTGCGAGCAAAAGATATGGTTGAAATTGCTGGCCTGGCTTTGCATAGGACGTTGGCAGCAGAAATACAACCAGCTCTCAAGGACAGCAGTGAGACCATCCTTTCTCTCCTGGTAAGCCCTAGCAACAGATTTAGTGAATGAGGCTGTGAGCTGTAGCCTCTCATCAGCTCCCTGCTGCGATACCTGCGTGCCAGGTCACACCTGGGGAACGGCCATGCTGCAGCACTTCTCTTATTGCTCTGTCCAAACACTTTTTTTCTATTTTTATTACTCTCTTTTACTTTTTTTTTTTTCTATTAGAAACCTTCTAGGTTTTGAAAGGCAGCAGTCTCCTCTTAGTTATATACCCTGTACCTATCAGTGGTACAGTCCGTCCTGTGTCACCAGGACGGAGATATATGTGATCATGCTATTAAAGATAATGCCTATGTAAGGAGGGATTAAATCAAGGCTAGAGAGGCAATTTGATTCTGGCACTTCCTCACATCTGATTGCAGCATCAAGACTCTTTTAATGCAGTTCAAGGTGTGTGATTTCCCATATTTACTGAGAAAAAAAGTAGGCTGCCAAAGCAGGCACTTTGTTATGTAGAATCCCAATGACTCCCAGAAGGGCCACTAGGTCTGTTGGCCACTCAAATCTCTTTTACTTCAAGAGAGTAGCAGTATTATTAATGACTAGTTACCAGAGTGTCCTACCGACACTTGTGCTGGTTACTTCCTGTACAACCAGTTGGGCGTATGGTTAGTGAATCTCCCATGGCAGAAGGAAACAGGTTAAGCTCTACTGCTGAGGTTTCCATTCAGAGTTTTATGAGTCTGATATTGTCCTCTTTCCCTAAAAGCAACCACTTTCACTATGCCTCTCCAAATGAGAATGGGATGTTTCACTATTCCTACTCTCTTCATTCAGCCACATCTGCTTTCCTTCAGATTTCTCCATTGCCCAGGAGGTCCCCATCTTGTTGCTTGGTATACATCAGTCTGTCCTCAGCTCTTACTGATCTTAACAGACTTTTCCATCTACTACTAATTTAAGGATCCCTTTACCACCAGCCCCACCCAAGGCATAAATGTAGTGCCTACCCATGTTCTCCATCTCCCCTGAGCAAATGCCAGTTTGCTTTCAAGTTTCCAGTTTGTTTAGTTTCCCTAGCCTCTATCCTCTCCCTGATCACCCCATTCTGCAAGTCAGACCCATCTCCATAATCTCCACCAAAGAGCAGATGGCAAGTGTAGGTCAGTCTGTGCTCCTGTGTCTCTTGCACCCAAGCAGGATTGGTAATAGCTCACAGTACACCAAAGCAGCAATATGATAACAAGTCTGTTTAGCACCAACCTGAGACATTTGTGTTATGGAGGTAACTTCAAGGAATGCCCACTATCTCAGAAGTCTCTTCTATTCATGCATGACCTGTTGGTTTCCTATAGTGTGCAACCTGGCTCCTTTGGGCATGTGGATATCCAAGTTGGCATTTGAAGGTCAAGCAATATCTCGATGCCAAATTTCACGTATTTTTTCCAAGGCAAATAGGCTCTAGGATCCTGTAAAAAAAGACTGTCAGAGCATTTTAGCATGGAGAATGCAGATATTTTTCCAGGCTCTTGTTTTGGGAAATAACTGAAATCTTTTGACTGAAGTTTACCAAAAGAAGTTTTTTCAAATTCAAACAAATGTCTGACATATCAGATTTCAGTCTAATCATCTGAAGTTTTGCAACACTGGAAGCTCTGACATATTGTCTTAAAATGGGAAGAATCAAGAAATCTTCATAGATTTGGTGCTACTAGTACTGCCTTTGAAACTCATCTGCACCCATAGTTTGCCATCACAACAGTTCAGTTTTATAATGACCTGCATGCACAAAAATTGAGCTGGAATGATGCTATGGAAAATTTGGCCCATGGGTAATATATTTCTAGAAATATACAAAACTCAAGAAGTAGTGTGTGATTTTTAGATATGTTTGTCATGCTCTGGTTCATACAGTTAGCAACAATAAAATTTACACTTAGTCTGAAGGAAATCAATCTGAATTTATTACAATTAAAGGAAACCTAAGTGACTTAAATGGATGTAGGGATGGGAACAGGGGAATATTCAAAAGATTTGATAGATTGGGATACTAGCCACTGTTGACAAATGACATGTGAAAATGTTAAGGAGAAAAGAAATATTATCTCCCTTTAAAAATAATATTTGTTTGAATTCTGTAAACATTTTCAAGGAAGTTTTTAAACCTCAGCTAATCTTTGCAGATGCAAACTTGAAAAATCTTATCTATAAATAGTTTCTGATGATACTACTTATTTACTAAGTAGTTTGGTAAGGAAAACTCTAAAGCTCCCCATTTCAACCTTAATCAAACTACAGTCAACACTATGTAACATCATGATGAAAACCATCTACAAATTGGAAAGGTTAAATTTTGTTGAAAATATGGATAAAAAAGCTTTAAATGGCATGAAGTTACTATAATTATGGAAAAAAGAAAAACTATCAGCATTTCTCATCTTCACTCATTAAAGCACTTTCTCTACAGCGTCTTTCAGCATCAGGCTTTCTGAATGTATTTGCAGAACTTCACATTAAGCCGGCTGTTGATTGCCTCTCAATGCTGGAAGCATTTTGCATTACCATTCGGCTGGAAGTTTAATTGTCTTAGACAATTAAAGACAAACTTAATGACTTCTTAGGGCTTAGATTTGCAATCAGGTTACCACAAATGAACAAACTGTGCAGCAACAGTGGTCCATGCTTGCAGTCTTGGCCAATGAGAAACTCGTTGGTATTTTTTTCCACTTTGAAAGAAGGTTTTCTTAGATAGCGTGCCTTGAAGAGGCTCGGGATGATGAGTCTATGGGATGTTGCCAATTGTCTTGATTGGGCTGATATGAGGTAGTTTTTTAAACTGCATTACTTCTCTGTGATGTTGAGCCTTCGCACACTTAAGGACATGGTGGTCCTGAAACCATTAAAAACGTAGCTCCAAAAATAGTCTCTATATGAGAACTTAGCATAATGTGAGGACTCTGGAAAATCCTAAATAACTGCTTTGAAATTATGGGTATTTGATCCATATCTCTGTTGGTGAAAAAAAAAATTCTATTAATGACTTCGACCTCCTGCTGACAGTTTCTTTTGTTGACTTGAACACTGTGGGAGTGGCTGCATACTTAAAGCTGGGAATTCCCACCCATTTTTCCACTGTCTCTCCCAGTAGACTGACAGATGTTCCTTATTAACTTTGAGCAGAAAGATTTCAAGTTGATAACTCAGGTTATTATTTTATTGCATGTAAGGAACTGAGAAGCACCTTGCTATGCAGCATAGCTTTAAAAAAAATTCTCCAAATCCCCAAGATTTTTTAAATATTTTTGAAAAATACCATGATTTTTCATGGTATGAAAGGAAAAGATGAGTCACACTGGTTGGATTTCAGGAGTCTTTTGAAGTTCTGAATTAAATGTAGAATATTAGATATTATCTTGATTAACCAAGTCTCCATGTGATTGAACCTCTGCTTGATATTATTAAACATAAGAAGTCTGCAAACTTCTTTGCAAAATCATTTGAAACTTTTAGCACTGAGAACATTAGAAATTAAGATTTCCTAGCTCATATGCTCCTGTAGTCACATCAGGAGAGCGTGTCCCCTGGGTATTTCTTTTTGCTTAATGTAGGTTCTGCTCAGAAGCTTTTTGTTGTGTCAGCATCTGATCCCAACTGGGACTTCTTGGCAATTTTCTTTTGAAAATATTTCCTAAATGGAAATTGGAATTGGAAAAAAAATGTAACTAAGAAGGCTTTCCCCTGAAGTATTTCATAAAAGACACACATTATTTGTGAAAAATATTAGTTTTTCCTGACCAAGTTAGTGATGGGTCATGATGAACGGCCTCCATGTGAAATGAACATTGCTATCACACCTATTGCATCTACTTAGCTTATGTAATATTCAAACCATCTTCCTCATCTGTTATATGTAAGAAACTCTATGAAACTGAGGTTTCCCTATGGTAGAGACACATAAACTATTAATACTAATACTATTCTTTAACTTCCTGCCAGAAGTGAATATTTTCACTGTACTAACAGGGATGCCATCAGCTCTTGGCAGCTTAATTTACACTCAGGGTAACAGAGTTCTTAGTGCTTTGGCCAATTAATGAAATAACACGATTGATAAATAGCTTAAGTGTCAAGCTGTAATGTTAAATGCCTACTTGCTATGCCAACCAGTGTAAATGAGAAATTATTGTGAATCTCTTATTAAAGTATAACTCTACACATGAGCTATCTTTCTGCATATATTTGTCAGTGCATGCACAGTGTGAGCTGCTGCAGGTGAGCCTGAACCCTGGCTGTGCCCAGGTGTGCGTGTTCCTCAGCTTGTCAAGGAGCACATCACATCAGTCCTGCATTTTAGTGTAGTGGCAGTTACATCTAACACAAACTCGGTTTCTCACCATGGTGTTGAGGCGTCCTGGAAAATTTTGTCTGTAGAAGCATGTCTCAGCAAAAAGCTGATGAATGCTCATGCAGATCACTCATCTTGCCCTACCACATTCTCCTATGGTCTATGTTTAGTTGGGGCAGATGGTCTGCACACCCAGGACTGTCAGCTGAAGGCTTGTCTCGTGTCTATCATAAATGGACCTACTCCCATGTGCTCTCTGGGCGGTTATGTAGTGTGTGTAAATAATAATAACCTGTAGCTAGCACAGTCAATAGGACAGGTCCTTCGCTTTGGTCTTAATGGAACTAGGCTCAACCTAATGTTGTGGAAACACTCAAGTTGTCCGCTAAACAGGGGACAAACCTTACCAAGATGCTTGTGAGTAAATACATCACTTTCCCCAGGTTTCTCGCTCCATGATGGCTCCCTGTCTTCTGAAACTTGTGAGAAAGCAAATTGTTGAAATGCAAGTGTCTGAGGCGATGCAGGATTGTTTAACACTAGTTAACACCCCGGGCGTTCTGGAAAGGCTCTGTTACATGAGGTGTATTTCAGAGATCTGTATAAGTGCTAAATGAGTCCTGCATCTCTGCCTTGTAGCTCTGGGAATGCTAGGCAGGTAATTAAGAAATCACACGGCACAGGTGTGCCAGGTGAAGTTTGGTAGCTTGCTTTTGATCTAAATTGAGATGCTCTGGGGATTTAACTTCTTAAACGAAAGGGCATAAATAAATAATCAGTATTTTTTTTTTAAGGTTGGAACATGCAGGCTATAAAATTTTGTCTTGGATGTACACAGATAGGCAATGCTAAAAGATTGTTTAAGGCTAGGGCTTTGTTTTAAATGGGGGTGTTGTTTTCATTAACTTGGGTCTGATTAGTTTTTTCACTGGGACTTTCCCCACTGATATAAACAGAAACAGTGTTTGGTTGTTGAGAACTAGCTCAGGAACAGGTTAAGAAAGTGTCTCTAAAAAAAGACCCCCCAAAACAAACAAACAAAAAAACTCACCCTAAGTATGTAATATTAATTATAAGGCATTTCTTTTTAATATTCATAATTGAAAATGAGACGGCTTTAAAGTCTGCAATGAGTCCTTCAATGCACCTCACTCTAGTTATAGCATTGCTTCATAGCTGGAAGCCAAAAACAGACTGACAATCAGTTCTTAAATTACTCTAAGCCCACACAATAGCCTCTTGCCACAAAGTTTCGGCATGGTGCCTATTTTGCTACCATGTGGGTGGGGTGAGATTGGGATAAACAAGAACACAACTGCCCACTTTTCATTTTTCATCTTCACTGAGGTTCATTCTTGCACAGATATTTTCTTTAAGTCTGAGATGTTTCAATGTGTGTCTTATCCAATTTCCCAACAAAAGACAGACTAAAATTTTTGTGAGAAAGGGTCTTCTTGTGTTTTAGAGTCTGAATAAGAAGAAGATGTGCCAGAAAAGGAGACTATTCTGAAAGTTTTAGCATGGTTCTTTGGTCTTCTGAAGTACAAAAGCTTTCGTATACTTTCTCCAAACAAATTGGGTGGCTATCTCTGATATATCAGAGTGCCCTTAAATTACTTCTTTTGATACCTTGGGGGAGAAAGATAGTGCAGCTGATGCCATAGGGCTCCTTCCAGCCCCATTTGCGTGATGTTGGCTCCTCTCTTTCTTCCGAAACCTAAATATAAGGGAGGTCAAATGCAGTATGGATCTGTATGCAAGTACTGATATAAAGCAGGAGTAATAGCAGGGGTGACTACAAATATGCCACAGACAACTTTCAAATGTTCATTTTATGAGTATTTTAAAGAAAAGCAACAGACCAATTCACATCATGGGTTGCAAACTCTCTTCAACAAGACTATGGCAGTAGGTAGGATTTCCAGCTTGAAGTATAGTAATGGAGGAAAGTGTGCCTTGTAGTATATGGTTTTGGAGAAATGCCTGATGCAAGTAGAAATGAATACAGGAGCTGGTCTGGGACTCTGAAATCAAGAATATCGGAATTTTGCAGAGCCTGGATTCTGTTTTGGGCCAGATATAGAGAGGAGTTGGAGTAGCTCTTAGCTACTCCAGGACTGTTCTTTCTTTCTTCTAGGATTTGAGCCGCTGGTTTAACACATCTCTATCAAAAATATAACATTTTCTTAGATTCTTCTCTGCATTATGTCCTGAGCGGGGAATCCATGGCCATAAAGTATTATCTTACAGCTAATTGTTTTGTATTCTGCTGAAATGTCCTCTATTGTCACCTGCCAGGTTTCTCATAAGAACAAGGTTGTTCTGTCACTTTTAGAGAATCTAAAATATGAATGAAGGTTTTTTCTATCACTCATTCTGTCACCTCCTTCTCTTATCAGTCTTTGTCTAAAAACTGAAAACCAAAAATTAAGTTTTTGTATATATTTGAAAGTTCTTTAGAACTTTTTTTTTGAAAATTAGAAAGACTTTTTTCCCCCTAAATATATTATAGGAAGTAATTGTTTTTCCTTACTAGATGTAGCATTGGAAATTCTCCCTCTTTATTCTAGTCAGCAGAGTAAGAAATTTGCCTCTCTTCCTTTTTTGTTGCTCACCCATATTTCCCACATCCCTTTTCCCCCAATTACGTGATGAGTAAATTAAAATGAAAGTGGAGCTTATTTTCAGCTAAACACCTTGAGTTTGGATTTCTCCCCAGCTGCTGTTTGTCCGCCTGAAGCTGTTGGAATTCTTCGGGAAACAAAGATATTCTGGTATTTTTACTCTGAGGAGATACGGAATATTAACAATAATGTAGGAGTAATGAGGAAATCTGGACTATGAAGTAATCTCAGGAAGGACTTCTCCAAGATCCTGAATGTGAGTTCAGTATATTACATTTCTGCTGGCTTCCTAGGTTAAAAGTACAGAGAACTGAAGTAGCTCCTACCTATGAAGGCCACACTTTTGTTCTTTCAGAGATCAAGGACAGCTTTCTTTTAAGTGGATTTCAGTAAAAATTCCTTCTCATATCTCAATTGAAGCAAGGTACTTTGGTGGAACCACCGAGAGGTGGTGAGTGAGGTCAGTGCACTGGATAAAACTCTCACTGAAGCGAGGGTGCCATAAATGTATTTACATGGTTGATACTAACCACTCTGCCCTCACTCTGTCTGTGATCTGGGCTGGGGGATATCAGGTAGTTTGGGATTGAAAGCAGCAGTGGGGTGTAGCACTCCGACTTGATAAGAGTCTTTGTTAGCCACATTAATCGAGAGCCAGAAAAGAGCTGATGAAGCTACAGAGCTCCTGAGGAGGTTGAAGCTTGGCCATGCGTACATGGAAGGTGTCTCCTTAGGAAGACATGTGGTTTGTTAACATCTCCTCCTTCCAAGAAGCCTCAAATCAAACTGAACATCTTCATAGGTTGAACATCTTCTTCATAGATGTGGTTAAAGCAGGTATGCAAAAGTGCCCAAGTGATGCAAGCTTTGCCTTCATGAAAAGGGGCTATCACAGAGCTTACTGTTTATTTTGGGGGGAAATGCAAGGACTTGTAGGGCCTGCTCCATAGACTGCACGCACAGACTTCCTAGAGCCCATTAAGTAGTGTCCCAGAAAATGACACAACCAAAGGCAATTTCTACTTCAACATGCTGCCCAGAGTGTGGAGCCAGATATCATCTTTTGGAGCAGATTTACACCAAGATTGTTCTTCCTCTTTCAGGTCAGTCTATTATTGCAGTGACACTGTATTAATTGCCAGGAAAATTACATTCCCTCTCCTGATTAAACAATGAGCATCCAAGCCCTTCTGGATGTGAAGGGGACTCTCCTTGGTTTCAATAGACTTGTGATTTCTTACATCAATAACATCCCCAGCAGTCTGATGTAATTATTCTCCCAGCAGACTGAAAGTCAAAGAGATTATACAGAGTTCATGCCTTCAGTGCAGCATTAATCTAAAGCACTATTTCTCCAAATGAAAATAGCTTTTTTCAAGACCGCATATGCTGGATTTTGAATTTAGAGCTATTTTCTGTGTCATAGTTACGAATACATGAAATAAAGAGGCTGATATGAAGATCTATGGCTCCTTAATATTAGCATGCATATATGCATGCCTGCAAAAAATATTTGTGGAGTAAAAAACATTAAAGAAAACCATATAATTGTTTTTAAAAATGCAAACAATAGATCTTTTGATGTTTTCATACATAACTGAATATTTACTTTTAAGTAGTTACTGTCACTAGTGGGCTTCTTTTGTTTATTGGCTGGGCAAATTTGCCATTTGATTGAACAAAAAAAAAACCAAAACACCAAACAAAAATCACAATCCTGATGCTGACTTACAGCCAGACCTTCTCCAGGTAAAAGGTTTATTTTCTTCTGTTTTGAAAATGAAAACCTACTTTGATTTGATCTTGGAGGAAAATAGCTGTGATAACTTTTCTATAGGTAAAAGGACTCACTTAACGTATTTTATGTTATGGATTTTACAGTCAGTATTAAAATTTATTAGCGATCCATGTATAGCATTTGTTTGACAATGGCTTTTGAATGAGGTATAAGCTTCTCTGGACATAGGTTAATAAAACAGTATTACAATAACAGAAGTTGTCAATAGGTCTCTGAAACATGGGAATGTAAATTGACCTTAGTCAAGCTATAGATGGCTACTGATTTTGGTTGCAGACCAAGAACTATGGCTTATATTTCTTTTTCTCTGCTCTATACCTAAAAAAGCTTTTCCTCATCCTTCCATTGAACTATTTACCCTGCCCTACTTTCTGGAATCTGTGGGTATGTTCATCCAATAGACCAAGGATGCCTCATGTCTGAACTGTCTCTTCCTGTGGACTCCGATTTCTAGTGTCCAGAGCTTGCAACCATGTGGCTGTGCAATCATATAAAAGATCTAACACAACAGGTAGGCAAAGAATTTAAACATAATCTTTGGAACTTCACTCAAAAAGAAATAAAAAGCAGGTGCAAGCTTTTAAGGGCCAAAGGGGAGCAGACCCTGTTTGGAAGGAGACAAAGGCACAAATGGCAGACCCTTCTCCAACCCATGTTAGAGGCCACCCCTTCACCGATAAGTGCCTCTTAAAAAGAGAGTGCAAGGATGTTTGCTTGGACATCCAGAAGCTACTGAAATTCCTGTGCAATTCCTATGTTGCAAACCTAGGGCTGACAAAAGGTAGACAACTAACTGTCTAGAAAGGGCCGGTTGTTGTGTGTCATTTCATTTGGACATTTCCTTGCCTGCTGGCCAAATCTTTGCACAGGGAGTGAAGATGATACGCTGGACTGCAGTCCCTCTGGCCACTGAGCCACGTGCTGAGGGACGAGTAGGTCCTCTGAACCCCTAGACATCCTTGTAAGTACTCTCAAACACTTTGGAGAATAAATCACTCTATTAGGGTTTTGGTTTTTGGTTATCTTTGTAATTCTCCTATAGCCTATAACAAATAAGCTAGTGGTCCAGGTTATCTCCTGAAATAATAGAAGTGACAACCAACAACATCATCTCCTGCAGCACAACACTGTTACATAACATACCAGGTCTGAAAGGAATTATTCAGCCCTTTCTGCAGAGGGATTGTGAATATGGCAAGGAATTTTCTGCAGCTGTTAGGTGGAGTGCTGTATCTTATGGAGAACTATTAGATACATATAAAAAAAATGTCAGCCGCTGGGCGTTTGTTAGATTAATGTCCTCTCCTTAACATGAATGCATAGAAGGTAGACCATGTGATTATGCAGGTATGGTAATTATCCTTCAAAGAGTTGGAAGGCTTTGACGTAACCTCTGTGTCCCAAATGTGCTGGTTCCAGCACTCGCTAGAGGGAAGAATAAGGACTTGAATCTGCAAGTCTTTCCCATGTGACAATCTGCTATTGTGCCTTTTAATATCTGGCAAAATTGGAAATGACAGCAACCTTTATAAGAACTAAATGACTTAGTGGAGTTCATTTTTTTCTGATAAATAAATGCTCTGATGTGCTGTTCTAACTTGCAGAGACATGCATGAACTATTGTAAGTACTGCAATTCATAACTGCTTTGCAGCAGGCCACAACAAGCTAGCATCATCTTTTAACTATTTGCAAATTATTTTTTTACATGTCTTTACAACATGTTATAATGCATCTTATAATGAAGCAATTTTTCTGCAGCATATTAATTATTGTTCTCCTGCGTTGTGCCTGCAGTGCAATACCAAGTGACTGGGAATGAGAGGGGTGAATCCTTCTCATATCAGTTAGGCAGTGTAGGAGAGACCATAATCACGACATTTCCGTTCCAACATTCTTAGACAAACACAGCAACCAGCATCCAATAACCCTTCAATTCTTTGAGTTATTTAATCCATCAACATTTTTCTATATATCATTTTTGCATTGTTTTAGATTGAAGTAGAACATTCTTCTTGTCTAGAAAGGAATCATCTGAATCACCAGAGATGATTAGAGACATAGAATTTTTTTGGTCTATAACCTTATATCATGGAAGATTAGATCATGGAAAATTATCTCTCTCTTGGAAGAATTCTCACTCATTTTGAAGGCCTTCAGGCTGTTTTCCTACGAAGAAGCAGTTCGGGGCTTTGGGGTCTCCACAACCTGATTGATAATTTGCCGTGTTGAAGGCTCTTGAGATCCCAGTTACCAGCGCCTGGTTCTACCTGCTGTGCTCAGCCCCACAGGAGGATGCAGGAGTCTGGCAAGAAGGGTAGGAGTTATCTGGGGTCCCCATCTCTGAGTGAGCAGCTGGCCTCTCTGAGCTCTGGCAGAAGAGTCCAAACTGTCTTGACAAAGTTTTTGGCATTTTCTGCAACTTTAATATTTTCTGACTCCTAGCACGCAGTGTTCAAGTGTAGATGATGATATAGACATTTCGAAAGACACAAAATTTTCTCTCTAACAAAATCTTTCAATCTGTGCCTCTCTTGCATAGTTTTAGACCTAGCTCATCTTTTTTTTTTCTTTTTTTTTTCCTTTCTTTGTAAATAAAGTTAATTTTGGTTTCTTGTTGTCAATGAGAACAGGTATGCCAGGACAACTATGAATCAATTGATCTGTTTTTTTTATTCAATAAGGATATGCTTTTTATTGCCAAACCAAGACTCGGTCAAACCAAATCAAGACTTATTTATTTATTTTAATTTTGTTCAGAAAACCATCTCAGCTGCTAGGGAATACAGTCCCATCTCTTTGCAGAGTGAAGGTACTGTGAGCTAATGCTAGCACCAAACTTCATTGGGTATATCCAAAGGAGACAAATGTCTGTTAGATTGAAGATCAATGAAGATCATCTACTTTCATGATGTATTGTTCTCACTAGCCGTGATGTACGGGAAGCACCTGAGAGTGAATCTGGAAAATTCGTTGGCCAGGACACAACACCTCTTGGTTGTTGTGCGTGGTCTGGCAGCTGCTGCTGCTAATCTAGTTATCAGGGCCTGCAGCTGTATCCGTATTTACACAACTGGCTTCTAAGGGCCTACATTTATCAAGTCATGATTTATACTCTACAGATTACCCTTTCTTTCTTTTTCTTTCTTTTTCTTTTTTTTTTTTTTTTATTGAACATTGAGGATAAGGCAGAATAAGGGAAACCTGGTCTAATTTTCATGTAGGCTCAAAGTTTATTAAGCTCCCTTGCACCCGCTTCTCTTCCGTATTCTTCCCTGTGGAGGAGAGGCCGTGGAGGCTGCAGTAGCAGTGAGATGGAGGTCCTACACCTAGTGTAGGGCCCAATGGAGCATGATGCCAAAGCTGCCACTCCATGCTGAGAGAGAATTTGCCATTTGGGCCCAACAGCCTATGAATATGCGTCCGCTGCCTTCCTGACCTGATATGGGACCTGTTCCTCCTGGTGTTGCACCATGCTGGGAGCTGGGACAGGGATGGTGGTGCCATGCTCTGCTGCCAGAATAGACACGCTCATGTTGGTCCCATCAATTTGCATCCAGATAGGCGAGCTTCTTGGCTTTGATTGTGTACTTTGCTCCCCTAGATCATATGGAAGGCAAGGGTGGGTCTGGCAGACAGTGCCCTGAGCAGTAGTTTATCTCTACAGTCCTCAGGGTATTCAAATGCATTTTAACTTCTTATTCTGGAATAAAGTTTCTGCACATTATTTCAAGTGACCTGAAGTTTTTAGAAGTAAAGGGACCCCAAAGATTCTCTTAGGGGTTTGTGAAGTGTAATTCTGTAGCTGCCCATCCCACTAGGAGTGAATGCTTCTTCCTCCTAACTCTGAGAAACACTTGCTTCAGCCATAAAGTCAGAAGTGAATTTCTGTTCCCAAACTATTAACTTTTCTGGCAAAATTTCCACAGAATTTATTAGGTATCTGCCCACTCCATAAATTAGTTCAGTTTATGACTTGCTTTTCAGGAGAATTCATGCTTATTAGAGCCAATTCTATGCGGGACTTACATCTGTAATATGAAATGATGGTCTAAATAATTTGTCTCTTTACTGGTGATTTTTTTAGATTATTTTTTGTTTTTCACAATATCCTTGAATGATTTGTGATATGATCAAGAGTTCTTTGGCAGCTAACCATCTTTCATGCAAGGAAGACAATATTTTTATTCATGTTATGGTAAGTAATGGTATGGTAATATAGATATTTGGATGAGAGTATATATTCACAATCATGATTTGCAGGTGAATGAGACTGAAAATTTGTTCTCACTGGACATCAGAAGGCTTTTTTTTTTCTGACTCATCTTGAATCTGTCACTAAAGGCTTGATTTTGGCAGTCAAGCAAACCATTAATGGTGAATCTTCCAAGAAGTGTGCATAAAATTGTACTAACAATGGCCAAGTGCCATCAAGCAGAAATATTGTAATATGTGTTAGAATTCATCCAAATTCATGACTCTGCTCTTTTAGAATTTTTGTCTAATTTAAAAACTTTGTCAGTAATTTTTATCTTCATAATCTTCCAATTTATACCTGGCTGTACTTTTAGATATAAAGAGAATCATTCATTATTTTAGTTTCAGAACAAAGCCTTTTAAGTTATCCTGTCTGAGGTTTCTTGTGAAGCTCCAAGGGCCAGAAGACTGAGATTTCTGAACAACTTTGTGACTTCATAGTGAGACAGGGAAATATCCCCTTCTGGATGCCAAAAAGGCATCCGCCAGGAGCTTGATGCTCACCTATGCAAAGCAAAATTCTCTGGATCAGAGCAGACCACTCATCTGATAGGTTAGTGCCCCAGTTCCTGCCTAGTTTTCCTCCTAATGTTCCCTCATGTGGATCATCAATGAAAAAAGACAGTATTGTTCTCATGATATCTTGTCTTTTAGTGACATATTGACTTATTTCTCCTGGAATTAGGTGAATGCTGGAATTAGGTGAATTTTTTGAAATGGGGACCCTTTCTGTCTTTCGTTTTATGGGGCAAGAAAGTGCTGCCAGATATTTCATGGCTAGCAGAGACCTGAGTTGCAGCATGGGAGAAGTTCAGCACTGCAGATTCAAGGGCAATGCATGGAGAGGTATTTGTATTTTTGGAGGCAAAACAAGAATAATTTGATGATGAGCTGTTTGGGCTGTTGTGATTGGACTTGGTGATCTTGAAGGTCTTTTCCAAACATAATCATTCTATGATTCCTTGAGCTCTGGCCCCACTCCAGGAGAATGACAGGAGGACCAAGACTCTTGCTTAGCAGAAACTAACTGTGGGAGTCAGAAGGATGCTGGGCCATACATGTTCAGCTTCTTTTTCCCTCAGCTTTTTACTTCCCCTTGAAACCATGTGCTCAGTGAATAGTTAGAGCTTAGCATCTCTGAAGGCCTAGGAAGGAGTGACCTGGAAGACCTAATGAGATGTAGGAAAGGAGCTATTTAGTGCAGGCATTGAGAATAATAAATGCAGGATTTATTAGAAAGAAGCTGTCTTAACAGGTGCCTACTCAATTTTATAAAACTACTGATTTCTGTTCATTCATCCACAAAGCAACTGTAAATTAAAATTGTTGCAAATCTCCTTTTGCACTGACTTGTAACCCCCAATGGAAAGACAAATAGGGCCGGCTCATCCCATTCATTAAGGGATATGGATAGACTGCTGCTCCCTGGTGCTGCCTGCCATTGAAATGCCTGCAAAAAATAAATCATGTCCTGACAAATGTGGACAAAGGGGAAGAAAAATCCAGGCAATGTTTTATTGTCCTGTTGAGCCACATTTCCTCAGCAGAGTTTCCTTTTTCAGCTGAAATGGCCATTACTATACTACACTGCACACCCTCCTGCATTTCAGGGGAAAATAAAGAGACATTGTCATTGTATTGTCCGTCACTAACAAAAGTTACCTCCACTGTTTAAATAATATCCTTGCTCTTTGGCTCCGTGCATTATTTAATAATCTTGGAAACTCCTATGACCTATAAGCAATAGTAAACTGTGATTGCCTGAGGAATAGGTCAATGTTTGTATAATAGTTGTGTCTTTGGATGTACAAAAATATTCATCAGAACGCTTTGACTGACTTCCCCTCCCACCTTCATTTCTTTGGCCATTTTCCAGCAACATTGCCCTCTGTTAAACATTATTCCACTTCAAGGATATTTGCAGGACTAGGAAGCAGGCAGTATATTATGGAACTTGAAAATATAGGTGGGGGAGGGTGTCTGTCTCTCAGATACGCACTTACACATTCAACACATACATGCCACGAGTAGTATTTAAGAAAAAAGAAGTCAGTAAAAGGATTGGATGTCATCTCATGTGCTAAGCACCTGTGTGTAGATGTGTTGGACTTATTCCTGCTTAGCATGCACCTTGTTTTGGAGGGATGATCAACTGGTATTTGCTATTTGAAGGACATACTTGAAAGCAAGGAACTGAGTTTGAACTTCTGGTTTTATTGTTAGCAGTGCTGGTTGCAGGGCCAGTTAAGCAAACATGTGGGCTCCTGCATGCTCCTCAGCAATACTTAAAGGGAAAGTAGTATTGACACATTCCCTATTACTTAAGTTTGAATTAGAGTGATCATAAAAGTCAGAACTGGCCTCAAATAAGAACACTGAAAAATGCAGTAACTTTGTCCCGTGGCATTTTATTTGAAGGTGTCTGCAGTTTCACCGTTACTACTTTATGTTAAATGCCTCGGTGATACCGCTGCCTATTTCTCACTGAAAAGTAAGAGTGCTCCATTCAAAGCCAGGTGTAAATAAGGAAATATTAATTTAACTTAAAATCAGAATTTTTCTGCTTAAAAAGTATATGCATGTAGGCACGTAAAATTTATGAAAAATTCAACTTAAAAGTTTTTTAACAGGTTTTTGTAACTTTTATGCCTGTCCCTGCCTCTGTCTCCCAGTGCCTGCTCTCAACATACAGTTACTGCTGTTACCTTCTACAAAAATGTTGCACCTCCTTCTTACCAAGACATCATACATGTAACATCATTGCTAAATTTTGCTATTTATTTTTTGTTTGTTTTTTTTTGCTTTTAAATAGTGCATAATAGAGTATAATATTTCAGGTCAAGGTCTGTAAATGAGAAAACTTTCCTAGCTTGACTGTGTTAACATATGAACTTGGCATATATGAACTAGCACATCTTTATCCTTTAGCTTTTTTTTTCCAAGGAGGGAATGGCTCAGCCTTTTCTGGGTCTCAAGGATAAATTCCTGCCCTTTGCTCGGCTCGCGCCACACTTTGGAGCAGCTCTAACTCACGACTTCCCCATTAATTAATTAGTAATCCTGTATCTCAGAAGACTGCCAGGTCACAACAGGTACTGATAGCCCTGAAGTATTTATTGCATTCAATAAATATAGAGGCTGCGAAGAGGCTACCTGGTAGTGAGGTGCAAGTTTTTTAATTACTTGCAATACTAAAGCTGTGAAAAGCAGTGGTAATTTTTTTATTACTTTTTTTTTGAGCTTTTTATTTTAAAAAGTATTGCTTTTCTTTTTATTCTGAAAAAAACAATGATCATGTTCTAGATTGTTCCTTCAGCTGATAATAGACAGTCATCTTGTCTGGTTCTGATACTGAGCCACCTCCTAGCTGTTGGAGCATATGAAGCAGGAAAACAAGTTGTAATAAATCTATTTTTTGAAAAAAATAAAAGGTCTTAAAACCAATGCTATAAAGATTAGAACTTTCAGAGCAGAAATGTGCCTCAAGGATTCTTCTCTAAGAAACCCAATATGAAACCATTTAGCCTTTCTTATGTTTTGGAAAATTATGCAGAGCATTCCTAGATTAGCCTGAATTCAGTCGCTAAACAGGACTTTCACATCTCCAGGTTCTCTGAATCAATATAGTCTGGCAATGAGTGGTAACAGTGAAACATTCAATAATTTTAAGATCTCTGACCTGAAAATATGATTATTTTTTCTTTTCATGGACTCTTTTGCACTTCTGTATATTCAGAACTCTATGTGTTTTCAGAGCTTATGGAAACATCTTTAAATGAAGAGCTTAAAATACATTGTCTTAGGTCTTTAGGGGTATAATCATATCTAAGAACCGAGACTTGGTGCTATAAAGTCTGCTCAAAGACTGATTACTAATGAACACATACACGTAATGATCCAGGAACAAATTGTATTGTTATACAGATGATACTTAGAAAATAATGAACCATATGGGTATATTAGCATAGTAAAAAAATAATGAATTCATATATTTACTCAATGGTGACTGAAAGCTGCAAATGCTGTATTCTTACAAAACACTAACACTTCTGAGTATTTATTGAAGAGTTGATCAACCTGAGAGAAAAGTTCTAAACATTTTTGCATCTCTCAGTCTTAATATTGGAAAAAGTAAAAATTTTTGTTGCTTTAAGGAATAATGAAATTTTCATGAGGCAAAACCCAAAATAGAATGACAATCTTGTAATATTCAAACTTCATGAAAAAAAAATTATGAAAGCATAGAGCATCAGGCTTGACAAGGAAAACAGATGCTCCCAAACAGTTGGAAGTTTCTCTTGAGTATTGCTGTTTATGATAAACACCAATCTTTGAGGATATCTACATTTACATGAACATAAGGAAGTAAGATAAAGTAAATAAAAAAATCCTCTTGTTAATAATTACTGGTGTGCTCACTGGAACAAGAATGATATATTATAATAGCATTTTTCTTCCTCATCCTTCCCACTGTGCTGGCCCCTCATGGTTTCATTTACTATCTTCTCTTCTAATCTTCATTTCAATGCAGTCATTTCTTCTTATTCTTTTTCCCTTGTCTTCATCCTAATCTTTGGTTTCCTCCCATATTCATGCAGTCTCTGATTGCTCCTCTTTGTCCCATTTATGAGTTGCCTTTTCTCTTACCCCATTTGCCTAACTCCTCATGTAAAAATGCTGGCATTAGATATGACCCATCTTTTGTCAACTCTTGGTTAATATAGATGCCCGAATTTATTTATCTGGCTTTGTATTCAGAGCTTTTGTTTCATATCAAAACTTCTTGTTGTCTAATATGTAATTACATTAATATTTAGTTATTACTGACTTTGTATTAGTATTTAGTAATAACTAAATTAGTATTTATAAAATGCTGAATACTAATGCTTTAGTGAATTCTAGTATACTTTAGTTAATACTAATATCTAGTTAGTATTTATATTTGGTTTAAGCTTTCCAGTTACAAGAAGGGATATTTATTCCCTTGACCTAGTCTACACCAGGTACCAGTCTCTTTTTTAAGACCTCCAATGTTGGAACAAACACTTGGACCTTTAATGTTCACATCAACCCTGTTGCACCTTTCTTTACTTTTCAATCTGATTCTCTAATGAGTGTATTTCACTGTACCTCACCATCCACTGTTTTGTTCCCTCTTCTTTTATCATGTCTTACAACAGACCAATTATCCTGTAAGATTATTTTTTAACTTCTTGTTCATATATTGGGACTGACACTGGCTGAACTTCAGTACTTGGACTGTCTGTTTTCCCTTTCAGTTTTCTCTCTTCCAGACATAATCCCATCAGCTTTTGTGCCTCCTGAAACTTATGCCTCACATCTGTTCCTTCTCTTCTTCCACTTCCCTGTCATCAGGGCATCATACTAAGCTTCTCACAAGAAAACAGATAACTACAACGGGACTTGCTACCTTCCATTAGTTTTTTCCATCCCCTCTTTCCTTCCCTAATATAGATACAGATAGATACAGAATTTCCTTCCTTCCTTCCTTCCTTCCTTCCTTCCTTCCTTCCTTCCTTCCTTCCTTCCTTCCTTCCTTCCTTCCTTCCTTCCTTCCTTCCTTC
>NW_020456254.1:988232-1124011 GCF_003342845.1 Nothoprocta perdicaria | reverse complement strand
CTTTCTTTCTTTCTTTCTTTCTTTCTTTCTTTCTTTCTTTCTTTCTTTCTTTCTTTCTTTCTTTCTTTCTTTCTTTCTTTCTTTCTTTCTTTCTTCTCCAGTGGAGACTTCTCCTTTGTCATTCTTATCTTTATATCCTCTCACTCTTGTAACTTCTCCTTTGCAGCCATTTTCTTCTTGCCTATTCTCTATTTCATTAAAAGTCATCTATGTTTACTTTCAAGGTAATTCATTGGCAATTTTTGACTTTTTGTTGTTGCCTTCAGTATACAAATCTTCAGTTCTTCCCAGATTTCATTCCTGAGTGCCTTTCATCAAATTCACAAACATGAAATCAATTCTATGGCAACTTTAATTTTTGGGATACAATTATTATCAGTGCCTACAAAAAATAATTCATCAGTTTCTCTCCTTAAAAATCTCTTGTCTTTAACAAAAAGATTTTTTTAAATAAAAAAATTAAAGTGATTATGATTCATATTCATGAATTAATTTGTTTTAAAGAAATGGGATTGAGGACACAGAACTATTGAGAGCTGATCATGACCTACAGCAATGCTTCTAGATGCTCATTATGTAAGTAGAAAGGCAAATAGCTGAATTGCATTACATGCTCTGCACCTTCAGCATGTGTTGACATTGATAAGATCCGAATACACACAGCATCTCACAGATCAAGACTTGGTCACCAACTTTTATTAGGTTGCTTTCCAATTATGCGGTATCCTATTATACAAGATCATCCTTAAAATAGTATGTTTGAAAGCTTAACTCTTCATCATATCTGCAAGTTTACTACATGTCGTATGCATGAACACACTTATAAATGAATATAGGAGATTCTTTTTTGTGTGTCTTGAGGGTGAAATAGCATCAACTGCATTTACCTCTTTCATGGTTCATGGAATGGCCATGCAAGACTTGCAATGTGTGTCCTTGAGGTCTTTGAGAGAGTAAGAGACTGCTCTTTGGTCTGCCTTGGTCTGCAGAGCTGGAAGGGGAAAACAAAACTGCAGCTCTGGCTCTTTTTCGCCCTGCTCTGCAGAGGAAACTTGCAGGGTCTATAGTTACATAACTCTCAGAAAACTATTCTGGATTTAAAATAGTATGAATGACGGATGATGACTATATATTTTCTTCTTGTACTAGAAAAACAAAACCAACAGCAAAGAGCAGGGAGTAACCAAAGAATTAAGAAACCTATATTAAGACATAAATGTTCACATATGAGGCATATACATTCAGACGATGCAGCACTGGAAGCAGAGAATGGCATTTTTCATGACCTATCTGATATAAGATGATGCTTTCAAGAAATTGTAATCTGAATATAATACATTAATTTATAATATATCTGTATTGTAAAAAAACTGTTGTGAAGGAAAATTAATTATTATTTTGGCTCTTGAGTTTTTTTTATTGTTAAATATTGCTTTTTGTTAAATGTTATTGTAAATTCAAACATCTTTGTAAATATATTATTTGAGCATATATGGACTACGGACAAAAATATCTTATAAGAATGATATGATTTAAGTTATGCCCGTAAAAACTCCACTTAAAATGAATTTCCATGTGACAGGTAATTGGCTGTTGGCCTGCTTTTTGTTATTGATTTAACTTTATGCCAATGTACACAGGTGTGTTGGCAGGTTGTTCAAGCTTCCAAGGCACCCACATTTGGCAGGACAATAAATTGTTGCATAATAAGATTATTTTCCCCCTTCAGTCTTGAATCTTTTCAAAAGCTGTATCTTAAACCTTTGTAGGTATGTATGTGGGTGAGAGAAAAATACCCAACAATGTTACCATAAGGCATCTTTCGATTTATTGTTTGAGGTGCTCAAGGAAACAGCAACACGTAGATAAGATATCTGCAAATATATGTCTGCCAACTGAAGAAAGAAATGAAAATCTTTATATAGATTAGGTTGTTTCTTAGTTTTTTTTTCATGCTATAAAAAAATCTACATTGTTGGACTAAAGAGGTTGTTTTAGAAAGAAATTCACCCCTGGAAAGATCAGCTGTTCCATGTGATTTAAGTATAGATGGCAGATGTGATTTGCCCTTGTGCACAGAGATCTGCATCACACACGTCCAACTAAGGTCTCATTTGAATACTTTGAGCAAAATTCTGGCTTTATTGCAGTCAATGGGAATTTTGCCATTATCTTCAGTAGGGCCTCATTTACTTCTCAAGTAATAAAATATGTGGCGGGGAATGTTGAGGAACACATCAACTAATAATGAGAAAATGAAGAATGTCACATCAGGTTGTAGGTAACACAAATTATCAAGAAAACATTGACCTTGGAGGAAGAGGGGGAAGTATTGCCGGGGGAATGCTTTTTAAAGAGAGGTGGGAGGAGATTTCACAAAAGGACGTGGAAGCTTGTTCCAAGCATAGGAGGCAGCATGATTGAACGTGTAAAATCAAGAACGGGAGAAAGCACTTCTACTTTCACAAGCACGAGGAAATGAATGAAGAATGAAAAGCACCGTATCCAAACTTTGGAAGGCTCTGACTTCGGGGAAAAGCTTTATGATGGTTCTTCTTTCACCCAGATGTTTCTCTTGGGCTTAGTTCAAAAGTAAGAAGGATTTTTCTAGCCCCCTCCTAGTTCCACATTTTCCCACCAATCTATGTTTCATAATAAAGTATGGTTAGCTATCCCCTCACAAGAAAAAGGACTTGGCTGACAAAGCCGGGGTAACTGAGGATAAGATTGAAATGGTTTTTTTCTTTCTTTTCATTTTTTTTTCTAAATGATTCAGAGCAGCTGCATTGCACCCAAATGGACAATCTTTCTCCAGGGCCAAGTGCTGATTTTTCTCCCAGTCTTGAGGGCAACCCATTCTTCAGAGCCAGTGGTAGTTCAGTGGAGTTATATTAGATAATAGGGGTAAATGCATGCATGGGATCTCTAATATGTGCACTATAGCAAATCTATTACATTCAATAATGGTAAAGCTATCCTGTAACTTCTTGAGGAGGAAATTCTTGACAAAAGCTGCAGTCACTCCAAGGGAGCAGTTGTAGGCTGCTCTGTCAAGTTCTGCTGTGAGATGCCTTAGGTTAGAAATCATTGACACCATGAACAAGCCATTTAGATCAGTAATATAAAAGAAGATGATGCACATTCACTAAAAATCCTTGTGAAATATTTATCAAAAGCTCCTTGTTCTGGATGACCCTATACTGACTACTAGACACTACCTGAAAATTAAACAACTCTGTTGCTTTTCTCTTTACGTACCTGAAGAAGTTACTCAACAGTATATGGTGATGGATTAAAACGCATCAAATTAAAATCTTGTCAGCGTTTAGCTTTCTTTTAATTTAGAGGAGTACACAAGCTGATCAGAAATAAGCCTTTTTTTTTCCTTTGCAACTCTTTACATCTGAAAAAATGTTGATCTTGAAGAATGATGTGCTGCATTTGTATATGTGCAAAAGATGGGGAAAGACTACACTCTTCCAAGAGGCTGTAGAATAAAACTGAGGTCAGGCCACTATTTTCAGATGATTTACTTATCCTGGAAAACAAGTCTGGGAAAGGCTATTTCACACACAGAAAGTCCTCCCAGGTGCTATGACTGCAGTGTGGAAGCAGGTACTGCCGTGTGTGCTATCACGCACAGGGGGGAAGCCCCCTCCCCTTTCCCTGCGCTCTGTAAAAGAAGCAAAACAAAACTCATTTCCTTCAATGTGCACAGGAGAATGTTTGGCATCTGCAGCTACTGAGCAGCATTCTTGCAGTGTTTCGCTATCTATCAAATGGCACGCTCGTCCTCTGCCAAGAAAAATACTTGTTCCCAATACTAATCATGCTCCCTGACTACCCTCTAGTGTATATTCTTCCAGGGCTGCTATCCATCCATGCAGCCATTTGAAATATATTAAAATGATTATGATGAAATCTCTCACTTACTGTGCTGGCAAGAGCAAGGATGTGCTCCAGAGTGGATGCGCCTGGTTCCCGGGGAGCAGGGAGTGCCTCACGTCTCCCTTTATTGAATTCTTCCATCTAAATGCGGGGACGTCATGGAGAGAGCTCCGCAGGGAGCCACAGCCAGGCCTCTGGTTTGGAGGAAAGGTTGTCAAGACACAAGCTGTCGGAGGAGTGAAAAATAAAGGGATGAAAAAATAGTAGTTGGTATAGACAGATCCCAGAGCCTCCAGTGAACATATGTTTTAATAAAAAAAAGGGAAAGATCATTGTAAAATACACTTGAAAGGCAGTAGCTGGGACTCAGTGAGAAGGGTTTTCTCTCCTATTGTCTGTCCAGCGGGATGTGCTCGCTGTATCCACACAGTCCCCAGCACCTCCAAGAGGAGATGATACTGTTATGGAATGTAACGCGACATGCTTGTTTCCTTCAGGTAACCCCTAGTAATAAAACTGAGCCTTTTCAGCCTTTGGAGTTTCTGGAAGTAAGAGCAACTCCGAAGAAATCACCTTGCATTTGACAGGAAGAAAATTGCTTTTTTTCTTGTCAGCTTATTGCCATCTCTATCTGAAAATGAAATAGTCCAAGAGCTGAATCTCTTTCAGGAAATGATAACCTTTTATTTTTCAAACTTGGGATCCATCCTACCAAAGGCTCATCGCGAATGCAGTTACAGGTGCCCTGAGATATTCCTGTAAAATGCGGATGCTGAGGAGTAATCAGAGAGCAGTTAGAAGCACCTCTACCTATTGCTGTCATGTGCTTTGCAGGCCACAGCTGAACCACTATCATTATGGTGAATTCTTCAGATGTTTGCATAGACATGAGGGTGGGATTCATGTCATTTATCTTTCAACATCTACAAAGTAGATGTCTACAGCTGTGCTAATCACTCTAGGCTCCCTTTACAGTCAAGGGAAAGAAATAAGTGCTTTTAGGGTGCAATTTGCCTGACCTATAATAGACATTTACTTTAGGATGACAAGTTTTACACCCAAGGTTCCTGTACCTTGCCTGCCGAGGTCCTCACTATATAGACTGCCTGGGGTGACTAGCTTAAATGTATATTATATGCACATTTGTGTATCTCTGCTTAATTAGATGAGACCCACCCACGATCCATCACAGGACTGACTTTAAATGTAGGTGAAGATTCAATTTCTGAGTATTGCAGACGGAAGCAACCAATGGAGCATCCTCCTTCCGTGGGTGGTAGAAGCATCGCTAATGCTCGTGGGAGGTGTGCTGCCCATCCACGACCGCCCAGGGCTTCTGCTGCTGGTGGGAAGGACTGACCTACCTGTCTGCTCTCTTCTCCGTCTCCTTCCCCTTCCCATCCCAAAGGGCAGTGTCTGTCTATGTTGATTTTTATTTTCTCTCTCTTATGCTTGTGGTATTTTCAAAGTATTAAACAGTTTTCCAAAGTTTCTCCTCCTTTTAGGGGAGCAGGATGTAACTTGTGTATAGTTAGAAATCTTAGTAAATAAGAATAGCCCTTGAAACAACCCAAGGACTTCAAGGGAGAACATGGAATTTCATCAGAAGCCCCAAATTATGCCCAGAAAAGGTGATTCAGATGAATTATTAGTATTATTTTTAATTTAAAATGCACCATGAAGGTTCATAATATTTAATATAGTGGTAGTAGTACAGCCATGATAGTTTAAGGGTATAAGTAGGATAAGATATATTGGAGGAAGAAATAGGTTTTATTGCCTTTATAGAATTATTGATGAATTGGGAAAGCAGACGAGCTCTAGGCACAGGCTCTTTAGGTAAATGGTAAGAGAGAGAATGTGATTTCTATGCTGAGATAATGGACAGCATGAGCGCCAAGGGGTTTGGAGTCAGAGCGCACATTCTAGGAGATGGCTGTCTTAGAGAGTTTTGAAAGGATCAATAAATTGGTTTGGTTCACTTCTAGGTTATAATGAGATTAATTATGTGAGATGAAAATAGATCAGGAAAACATGTGGCATTTTGGAAATATTCCCATCTGAACTGCAATGAAATGTAAAAATTGTAATTAATTTATCAATCAATAATGAATAAATGGTGTTTCACTTTGACAACTATGGAATATTTCACTGAAGTTTTGATTATTAGTATATTTTCCTCTGGATACACTAACAATTTTAAATAAAAAGAAAAAAAGTCCTATTAAAATGTCAAAAAATAGAGTTCTAAATAAGATTTTTTTTGCAGAAATTTCAGTTTTGAAAATTGTTCTTTTGTTTCCCAAATGACAGAGTGAAATACACCAATGTCTGATGAGCTCTCATGCCCGCATGCAGACCCAGCACAGACATGTGCACCACACACAACACATGGCTTCCTGACTGTCACCCTCACTGGTACTAGCAAATAGACAACTCCAGATCTGTAGCTATGGGACTGACCTCATGTCAGCGCTTCTACTGCAAATCCCTTCTTTTCTATGTCAACTGTCAGTGTTTTCTCTTATGCAATTGAACATTTAAGTTTCTTTTCTATTTTTTTTGTATGCATAAGCAGCCCCAGTGAACTAGAGAACTTGAGCCCTTCTTCCCCTGCCAATGTTTACCTGTTCTTCCAAAGTCCTTGATATTTATTGTACATGGACAGCACACTGGTAATCAACTATTGCAATTATGAGAGGTTAGGAATATCTAAAGGATAAATAATGTTTTAAACAAAATGCTCCTCCAATCTCCCTCCCAACATTTGATGTTTCTCATCACAACTGGTGATGCAGAAGGAGAGGAAGTGGTTTGTCTTGACATTCCTTGAAACATGCTCCTGTCTCCCAAGACTCTGAAGCTCTGTATATACATTTAAAAAAAAAAAAAAAAGCTAATTGATCATGCATCTTTTAAAGCAATGCTGGCCTGATCCTGAAGCATCACACATTTCAGGTGAGGTATTATTAGAAGACTTCAAGGAATTTCTGTAAGATACATGGTATATGTCTGACCTTCTTCTAGCCTCTTTTCCCCCAAAACAAAAATTTCTTTGGTGTGAATTTTTCTATCTGCCAGGGTCATCCACTATTCAAACATTCACAGGAGTAAGCTGTGAGAAACGAGGTGCTAGGACTGCACAATCCCTCCTTGCCTTGCATGGTCAAAGATGTTGGCCATGACGGTTTGATCCCTGTTTGAATGGGATTTTCAGCCATGGCGAATGCTGACTCATGGCATTACTGAGAGAAGAGTCTGATCAATGCTGAATCTTTGGGGGATTTTGCCCTCACTGAAAAATGGATGAAGAAAAACAAAATATGAAATCATGAATGTTGAGAAGATTTAAATGTGAGCTTTCTCATGTAGTTGGATGTATACTATAAAGACAAATGGAGTTATAGTTAGAAAAACGATGCTAATTATTGTAATTGTTTTCAGAATGGCCTACAGGCAAGGTCCATAATAAAGACCAATATTCAAACCACTCACAATCAAATCCTCGCCCTGCCAGAGCTTCTTATCAGTTTGATATAGATTTGCAGATAAGTCAGAGAAGAATATGTTTCGAGGGACCAATTAAAACAGTGGTAAAATTCTGGCTGTTGATATAGCCATAAAATATATATTTATGCGCAGTTATATAAATATATATATAAAACGAAACTGACAGCCTATAGTATCTTAGTGAAACTCTGAGATGCAGGGCATGACATATTATATTTGTGGAAATAGGATCTATAACCTAATGCATTCTTGCATCAAAGAATAATGTCTCATAAATAAATCATTACAGCCTGTCACATCTATGGATTCACACCCTAGTGTATAAAATTATGTATTTTGAGATATAGAAGAAGGTGATTTTCTAATGTTTTAACAACAAAAAAATTACCCTGTGCTAATGCATGTGCTGTCTTGGAGGTGTTATTGCCTTACCACTCTTCTTTGTAGGCTAATCCATAATATCAAACAAATGACAGCATTTCTGTTTTCAAAAACTGACGCAATTTCTGTGCAGCTTTTCTCTTTCAGTAATTAAGAAATCAAATAAGCCTGAGTGAAACTATTTAAGAGGTTCTAGATATAATTAGAACACCTCATTCTCTCATAACTAATTCCTAATTAAAGTAATTTGTCTTTTTGCCCTTCTTTTCAAGGGTGAAGAGCAAATGGTGATGAATGCTCAAAATCAGGAAAAGTGAAAATTGCAGTGTGTTGATTTGCGCTGATTGAGCACGTTCCAGTTTTTAACAGCCACCTTTGACTGAAATGGTAAAGAATCTCTAGTCTCTGTTTGCATTGCATATGTGTTATCTTGAGCTCGATAAACAGTAGAATTTGTCATATAAAAAAGTTACTTCAGCCCAGAAAGTCTGAATATAGCAGTTGCTTCTTTTTACATTAGCACATTTTAAGGGGGAAGTAGAGAGTGCTCAGGAGAGATGAAAAGTCTAAAATTTGTTCTATAGAATAAAAATTGTCCTTTTAAAATTTTATTTGCAGCTGTGCCCAGATGATGATGGATTTACCATATGAACCGGGGATTAGTAAACAATGTGTACCCTATAAAGAGCAAAACAAGTCCTTGCTCATCACTGCACTTAATTGCAGTGGTTATATCAAAGCTATATAAAATTTAATCATCAACCACAAGTAAGACTTTGCTTTACATGTGTGCTTGCTTCCCTGTTTTTCCACCTGTTTAAATGAAAGATTCTTGGAATATCACAATATGTAAATATTGTTTATGATGCAAAAATATGCTCTTTCATCTCTTAGCTGCTTTGATGTCGTGATATATAAAGCTTTTAGTGCCACCACCTACCTGACACACAAAGGTCTTATCTGATTCATAAACATGTGTGCCCAGTGCAAACAGTCTGTAACCAATAGATGATTTTTCCTTTCCTTGTAATGTTTTTTTAACAGACAGAAAGAGAAGGAAAGTGTAAATGACAGAATCACCCAGGTGAAAAGAATATTTTAAGCATCAAGTAAAGATAAGCCTATTATGGTAGAATAAAAAGATGTAGGTCAAAACCGATCCTAAGAGGTTAGTTATATATATAGGCATCTCGTAAAATGTGCTTTAAAAGCTGACATTTTTTTGAGAGAGTTTTGATCCAAGTGGGAAATAAGCAGTAAGATCAGGTGACCTCCAAAGAAATACAAATATCCCTAATTAGTCAGAGAAGAAAGAGAAATGAAGGAAGTAAGGTCAAAGCTAGAAACAGGATGGGGGAGGTTTAGAGGAGAGTAAGGTGCAGAGGGTATTCAAAATTTGTGGTTGATTGGTAGCAATTTTAAAGGAAGAAGAGCCATTTGTTGTATAACTGCAGTTTAGAATAGAATATATCTTATAAACAGCTGCTTTTACAGGTGAATACATAACTGATAAAACATGGGGTCAAAGTCTCAGCCTGACACAGGTTGTATTGTATGAAATGGCAGCTGACACTCACCGAAAACGTGTCACTCACTTTGGGAGAGGTGAGGGATTCACTTGCCTGCAAAGTTCTTCCAAGCTTTTAAGGGCAAATCCAGCTCCCAGAACCATGAGGACCCCATACCCCATTCTTGCTCTGCTTTAGGATGCATAGCTCATGGACCAAGGGCTGCAAGTCCAGCTTATCACATCTCAGCTCCAAACACCTGAGAGCAGGTGGAGAGCAGGTGGCAGAATTTGGCCATTTAATGTCAGGTGAACTGCCACTACCACAAGAACTTCAGGGTGTAATTCTTCTTTTCGTTTTTCTTCTTTTTCTTTTTTCTTTTTTTTCCCTAAATCCCAAGAGCACCCTGGGAAATCCTTTAGTGCTCTTTATTCCTAAGCCCTGGGTTACTTTGAACACCAGAGGTAATTGTGCGGGTGAACTTCAGAGATTTGAAGGGATCAAACTTGAAAGCCTCTGACTGCAACTGCAAGCTCCAACTGGAATCCTGTCAGGTGCTGCGAGACGGGACGTGGAGGGGTGATACAGCAGATGGGATCGCTGTAACAGGGGCAACCTGAATCTAAGGCTCCCTCACATAGCTAAGAGGCTGATGAGAACATAACTCTTTCATTGACAGCCTCATGGTGGACTGCAATAAATTAGGGAAGACTTCCCTTCCCAGCCTCTCCACTGGCACATGTAATTATGTGACTTGACTAAAGGCATCTTTGCGGAGGTCTGTGGCAGAGCATGAACCCACCGTCCTGCAGTCATCTCTTGGGCATGTGCCACTGGGCAGAACAGAGAAATGAGTTGCAGGTTCATATGTTTTGCATCCTCCAGTTGAAAACTCTTTGAGAATTTGCTAAAAAAAAAAAAAAAAAAAAAGAAAGAAGGAGGGATACATTAATATTATTATAGAATGATTTTAGAAGTTGATAGGATTGAAGAAAGGAGATTGTCAAAATGCAGAAGTTTTTAACAGCGCTATACATTTCTCAAAGTTTACTGGACAGACAAAATACTCCAGATGTGTTAGCTATCCCTGCCAGGTTTCATAGGTCTTCCTTTCAAGTGTGGGTGAAGCTCCTTGTGTTGTTCTAAGGCAGGGCTGGATATGTTGAATTTCCGTTTTCCACACCCTACTCGTGGCCTATCTGCCTGTCATCACCACTGCAACCCAGGAATACAGAAAAAATGAGGAAACACTAAAGCTGGCTAGATCTTCTACATTTTCAATACATTTTTGTGACTCTTCCTTTGGAAAAGAATCCAAAAAAAAATAACCAAGGAAGTAATGAGACAATTGTTCTTCTGCATTGGATTTCAAACAACTATAGCTAAAAAAAAAAAAAAAAAAAAAAAAACCCTACAAGTGAAATACTGGATTTGACCAAGAAAGTCTATCTCAGTAATCATGTACTGTGGCCATAGTGTTTGTATCTATAGATATCACAATAGATAGTCAAAATTCCATTCTTTTAAGTGAGAAACCTGAGAAATCTTTTTTTTTTTCTTTGAATTTTGTTCTGTTTTGTCCTATCGTATGCTATTTGCTTATACAGTTATATTTTGGTTCATGATTCTCAAAGTGCCTTCTCTTCCTTTTTGGAGGCTTTTTCAGCTTCTCGACATCTACTGATATCCTATAACCTTTCTGCATAAAATGCAACAGAACTTGCCTATCTATTTTAGCCTGAAACTTCTTGCTTAACTGATAGGTGCAAGAATCATTTTTTTTTTTGCTCACTTCAGTGAATCTCAGTATGGTTTTTGGTGCTTGGCTGGTCTTCCAGCTTCTGTCTAAGAGGTAGAAGCGTGAATGCAAATGCCCTGAAGGGCTTCAGACCAAATCCAGGTCACAGCTGCCATTCCCAACCCCTCCTGCCTGTTTGGACTCACAGACTACATCTTTTCTCCCTCAATAGGTATTCAATAAGTGCTAATGGCTTTGGGGAAAGTGGTGTAAGGACTACTGTTCTTGGCTGATGTTTGTTGCCATCCATCTCTTTTCCATCCTATCCATTTCAGGCACTACACATAATGAAGAGGTGGACAAAATCTTGCCCAGCACAACACTTTACTATGGTGAGAAATATCAGAGCAACACTTCTCTCATTATATTGAGTGCTAGCAGGACAGGTGGAGCTTCAGCCTAGGAATCTTGTGAACAGAAGTTCAAAGATTGCCATGTCCTGGCTTTCTCGATGGCTAGTCAAGAGCAGCTCTTGGTGGCTGAGCAGCTGGTCACAGCTGAGTCTCTGCAAGCTGGGTAGGAAAAATATGATTCTGCTCTGCAGCTGGGGTACATAATTTTCTGCTGAGACAAAGGACAATCATCCAGCCAAGGGTTCATATTTTTTCGCCTGTAGGCTGGCTGAATTGTCATGATAAAGACAGTAACATACTCTCACTTGCTCTTTTCCTTGGGAACTATTTGCCTCCTTTCATCTGCATCCAGCTCTTACACATGAAAAAGGGCCACATCTAGCTCCATGGTGTGGAGTATGGACAGTCCCTCCCTAAGTATCTCCTGTGCCAGAAAAGACAAGCTCTGCAGTTTGAGAAATACTTTTCTAGGCAGGGCACAATGAGACCAATTCAGACTACTCACTTTCTTGATATGATTAACCCTATAATTACGGAATTAAGGCTCTTTGCAAAAAGCACATATTATTATTAATGATAATTTGTATTACAGCAGTGCCTAGAGGAAGGGATGCCTTATATGAGGTACATAGAAAAACACAGCACTCCATAATCTGAAGTTTAGTTTCAGATTCAACTACATAAGTTTGCACAAGGAGAGAGGAATAGAAAGGACAAGCACATTATTGTGAAATGAGGCTTTGAATAGAGAGACTTGCTTTAGGACCACAGAAGTTGTTAATACACATGCATCTTGTAAATCCAATTACTAACCATTATATTCTCTTTCCTCCCTTGATATCATTTTACTATGTTAAATAATGCCCAATTCCTGACCATACAGCACATTGAACCCTTGTGTTTCGGAGAATTTCTGCCGTGCAGGAAAAAAATGTCTTGTTTAGACAACTACTACACATATAAACAAAACCCATATGCACTTTGATTTTCTTGTCAAGATTAAAATAGAAGCTTTTTGTCTACATTTTTAAAATTTTTGTGACATTAGCTAATGTCAGTGCTAATGTCAATGTACCAAGATACTTCGGTGCCAACTGCACAGCCAGGACGGGTACTGTGAAGCAATTAATGATGTACTGCAGTCTCAAAGGGATCAGTGCTGTCAGGCACTTGCAAAAAACAAGGAATAATTTGTACTTTGCAGTTGAGCCTTTCATTCCCGTGGAAAAGGCTGCCTAACTGGAATGAGATGCACACCATGAGCTCAACACTTCTTTCAAATTCCAAACATACTTCGCTAACTCCACTTATTATGAAAATCATGATTTTTATCACTCAAGAGCACTAATAAATCGTCAGAGAAGAATGTAAGAAAATTCTATGGCTGAGAATCTTGCCCCTCTTCATAGGAAGTTGAAACGAAACTATTACAAGTGGAGCAGAGATGCTTAGTAGTCCCTATATGCTAACAAAGAAAATATATTGTGTTTGTCATCTTGACCAAAAGAACAGGTCAATGATGATTGTTTTTTTGAGCTATAACACTAATTTCTGACATTGCACCTATATATTATGGTTACCATATACTACATTACCATGAGGAAACAGTAGAAAGTTTATGCCATTAGATCTATAACTTGACTTGACTGCCTCCAACACATACATCTCCAACACACCAAATAGCTCTGCTATTGGCAACAAAACTGCAGGCACACAAATACCATGGAGAAGGGAAACTGAGGCTTTCTCCATAAAGTATTGGGAAACAACACATGAATGGCATAGATGCTTACAGCACTAAGCACTTAGTGCTTACAAGGTTATGGCTCTCCATCTTCATTAAATTACTTACTCAAGATAGGCTTGGTGTCTAGCCCAGAACCAAACATCAAGAGAAGAAGGAAGAATTCAGATTGGCTGCTCCTCAGGGCTGTAGACTCTGGTATCCATGGCATTTAATGGAGAAAAGGAGCATGGCTTCTGTGACATATGTTAGCAACAAACATGAGTAAAGTTCTTGCATCTTTGCCGATTGTGTGTGAAGCAAAGACCTTGTCCCTGAATAGCAGGTCTTACAACTGGCTTTTTGATATCATGGACTGAAATGCCATGAGGGCTTCATAATTCCATTTTAGATGTTACAAGAGGCAATACAATCACAGCCCATTCCTTCCACTTGTATATTTTTATTACTACTGTAGCCTCTGAAGGTTCTGTCAAGACTGGATCATCTTTCTCCTTTCCCCAAACTTTGATCTAGGCCATGTCTCCACAACAGAGGAAAGAGAGAAGGGAGTTGACAGGTATAGCAGAAGTCTTTGTTCTTTGCTGTGAAAGGGCTGCTCTGCAAGAAGACCATATTTTTTAATGGTCTTCTGCTCTTCCTAAATATTTTGGGTAGATGTGTAGCTGATAAACACAGTTTTTAAAACTTCCTTCTTACTCTTCTTAAAACACAGTGATTTTTCTATTTTTTTTTTCTCTTTTTTGGTTCTGGTGGAATGAAAGATGATGTCCATAGCAAACATGGCATGAGGTGGAGGCAAAAAAAATCTGCAAAATAGGAAAGCAGCCAAACTTAGAAAGAGGAATTTCTATGAAACAATTAATGGAGAGGCAACAAAGTTGAAAATAATTTTACTGTTATGAAGTGCTACAGTTTCCCTCCTAGAAGAACGGCAAATGTTAATGACATCAGCTTCAGATACGGAAGATTACACAAATTCACCATTCAATCCTCATCATGAAGTATACTGTAGAGGAAATATAATCACTTATCATCCAACCATAGCAAAGTAACAAAACATATGACTTACCAGTTCTTTATCCTGTGTTTTCCTTTCAAACAGCATAATGATTTTCCTCACCTGACTAGTTTACCTAGTTTATTCAATGTGAGTTTGTGCCTTTCCAACACGATCCTTTTTAGTGGTCCTCATTTTTATGTTCATATTACAAGGATTCACTGTCTATTGATCCCAGCAACACTAATTGTTTCTAAAATACACTTAGGACATTTGGATCCAGACTTGGATTCTCTTGTAAATCTCATTTTCCATTGAAATAATCTAATGGATTGGTCCTTTGCAGGGCTTGGTGCACCAAGACCCCTGACATGAACCTTTTATTAGATTAATGATGTGAGGTTGCCCTTGTACAGGAAGGTTTGAGGATTTCTCACAAGCATGAATGAATTTAGTCCTTTGAAAATTACGGTATAGTGTTTACTGCTTATCTTAGCAGTGGAAGATGCATTTTCAGAGCCTGTATTTGCACACTTAACTTCCAGTCTCATTTTTCATTACTATAGACATGCTTATGATAGCTCTGCCTAAACAGGGCCACACAAAGAGATCATAGCTTATAGCAAACATCACAAGTGATTGGTCAGTCTTAGCCAATGCAAATGCAAAGAAATGTATATATTTGCATAGGTAATGTTGTATAATTTTAATGAGGGATCTTTAACCTGACTTCTGCAGAGGATCTCACTTCTAACCCTCTTTCTTATCTTTCTTTGCACAAAAATGGCAGAGCAGAACTGGGTGTTGGTTTCATTGCTAGGGCAGCCTTGGCTTTGCCTAGGTTTGGCCTATGATATCACTTCAGTTCTTGTTAAGTTCTTGTTAATATTCTTTTTTTGTTTGTTTGTTTGTTTGTGAGTCATTTAGAAAGCCTTGACAGATAAGCTGCATATAAATAAAACATGTTCTTATTTTAAAACTATTTGGAACAGGAGAGAATTCCAACAAACTGGTGGCGGAGTTTTCTTAGGGAACAACCTTAAGCCTTCAAAACATTTAACTGATGTGTTCCTGCATTTACTTGCAGCCCTGTCAGCCGTGGTGGCTGCACGTGAGGGTGCGGGGCAGTGAGGGACGTGCTGGGCAGCACTGCAGGTGCATGGGCTGCTCGTGGCAGTCACACCCAGCAAGAAATGCTGCTATGACCAAGATCAATAAATCATGGCAACTGCCCAAATCCAATTTTTCAAAGGGTGAAATCATGATTTGCATTCTGGATATTTATCTTGCTCTTTCTCGTGCTTTCCCCAAAGCTCTCTCCTCAAAGAGTAGGAGATGGCAAATGATTTTTGCCCTAATTGGAACTAATGGACTGCAACAGGGCTTTGGGCTTGTGTTAGGCCTAATTCACTATGGGATCTGCTAGATTCAACCTACTGGAAAGCAGTAGGACTGAGTTTGACTGCAGTCAAACCAGTACAAATTCCATTCAATACAACCTAAACGAATTGTTCCCATGTGGAATGAAAAACCTACAGCTCCCCATGACTGCGGTAGGATTGGTGAGCAGAATCTGGGGACAGGGCAGGATGTCCCTCAGTGCCCCCATGCAAGAGCAGACGTGCCCCCATGCAAGAGCAGACGTGAGTGGCGCTGTGGCCTCTGCACTCCCCAGGCTGGGCTGAAACCTCCGAAGTTTGCAGAGAAACGTGCTGCGTCAGGCACAACCCGGCTGGCCCCATGTAAAGTCAATACTTGTATGAAAACAAATAAAGTCTCCGAGTGCGAGGCAGGGGCTGAAGAATGCCTTCACCTCTTCCCTCCAAGCAGCTCTTTCGTTAACTTGAAAGACTGCAAGGGTGATCGTACTCCATTCTTTCTCCACAGGTCAAATACTTGTCATAGGAGACACCCTAGTTAATATTAAACTAAAAATTAATAGATTAGATAACTATTACATGCTTTTAGTGCCAATTAATTTAATAGCTGTTTTTTTTTCTTTTTTTTTTTTTACAAGGTAGGTGAATATAGAAGCACAGTTTGCTGTGTCTGTGTGCGCTCTCAGATAGGGCTTTTGTGCTGCAATTACCACCAATTGATAGGGCTGACACATGTAATCCCCTTTGGATCGCCCAACGATATGATGTCAGTAAGAAGTCCTTCAAACAGGGCTATTAAAAAGCACATTAAACATGCTCCTTATTGTAAGCTTTATGCTAGCTTATGCTAGAATAACAATGATACGGTGGTATTTGTTTGAAAATGAAAGGATTATATGGTCTTTGTAAAATGAGGAATTTAGCATTGGGGAGGGGCAGTGTGAGGGTGATTTATTTTTTGTTTACGTTCCTCCAAATCCTTTGATATGTCAGCTTCTGTCACAAACCATTAGGCCACTTGTAATTTCTTGTATCAGTGGAGATGAAATACATACTTCCTCAAATAATTTATGTCAAACATTGAAGGGCATAGATGGCAATGCTTATTGTGAGATTATAACGAGAATTGAATCGGGGTCTTCAGAAATCCATAGGTAATTTATTGTTAAAGAGCCCACGTGAATCATTCTATCCTTTAATTGTCATGTGCATCGTCTTGCTTTCAGCTCATGCTGGGAACAAATCTCAAAAAAAATGAGTGATACCTCAGAAGAGAGGTTTCACCATGACCCTTTGTATTTATTAATATTTCTTTAAAAAACTGTGCCTTCTCTTGGGTCAGATTCTGGGGTGGAAGTGAGGGAGAGCCTTTAAAACTTGTATTGCTTTTCATGAAGAAGAAAAACACAGAGCAATAACTTATCTCTACCTTACAAATAAGGAATGGAGGTTGATAGATTTTCAGTATTCAACAAAGCTGTACCAATAAATGATGGCATTTTACAACAGGATTTGACACTGTTCACTGTGAAATGAAATTAAGTCATTTTTGAAATTTCTCTGTAGTTCACCAACACCCTCAACCTTCCTCTTTGCTCTGATCTCTTTTATGTTATAACTCCAAGGTAACACTCCAAAATGGTAAACCAACTGCTGTGCATGTGTTACATGGACATGCTTTGTTAGATCATGCTGATTTTCACAAAGAGAGAAATTTCTTTGTGAGCTTGAATATTGTTGTAGAATATGCTCTTCGGAAAATCAAAACTACCAGAAAATTCATACAAATTATTTTCAGGGTCTGGTTTTCCTTCTGCTTTAATATCATATAATAAAAGGCCAAATTACTCAAAATTACTCATCTTGAATACTTTTGGATAGTCATCACACCACGCTTCTGTGACTATTTAGTAATTTCTCATAATACAAGAATTAGGGAGTGTGGGGTGAAACAATGAAGCTGCAGCCTTAAGACATAAAATGATTTTTTAAAAAATGTTTGGAAGGATATATGATTACATTATGGTACACCATGACAAATAAATTTGTGGAAGCTGAAATGATAAATGGATAAATAAGGATAATTTAATAAATTAATGAAGGATAAATTCACTGCTGGCTGTTAAACATGATAGTCAGCTATGACAGCAATTTCAAGAAGTCCCTGAACTGGAACGATTAAGAGGAGGAATGTTGGGATAGGATAACTCCATATTTGATCTATCTTATACTCTTTCCCTTACCACTATTAGAGATTGGGCTAGACTGGTTTGAGAGATCTAACATCCCAGTTGGTATCACAGAAAGCTTACAAGGACTAGTTACTTTGAATAAAAAAGGTGGGTTTTTTTCCGTGCTTAATAGTAACAATAAAATATTAAATAAATACATATAAAATATAAAATAATAAAAAGTAACATAATCAAATAATGTTTAACATGTGATATAATGCTATCTATAATGTAATTGATTCCAGTTAGGTACACGCTGTTCATTTGTTCCTCTGCTCTGAGACTGCTGCACGGGATGCACGCAGTAAATGTGGACTGGCTTTGAGGACTGGCTTTGGCAGTGCCTTCAATCTGCCCCAGCCCTAAGTGGGGATGCAACGGTCCAATCCAGTGACTAATCATCTAGGCAGCTTCAAACCACTTATGTGGTGGAGTTTAGATCAGGATCACACTAAATCTAAATTGAAGCACTTTTCCCAGACTGCAGGTATGCTGTAGACAGAACGGACCCGCTCTAACTCTTTTGCTATGCTGATCCATTCTTAAGAATTCACACTAAATTATGTGTTAACACAGACATAGCCTAACACCCTCATCAGTTGCCTAAATCCAAAACCTGGGCCCACAAACACTGCACAGCTACTACCTAACCATGCAAGTGACTGAAGGCAGAAGGCACTTAAAATTCAGTTTGTCGCCCATTCAAAACCAGAGACATCCATATTATCTATCAACTACCTATCAAGACGTGGATGTTTTGACAGTGACATCCAGCAAGGTGTCAATTCACACATGAGCACAAGGCTGCCCTCCCCACAAAGCTTACTCTTAGAACATACCTGAACTTCATCAAGATTTATGCAAGGCACAGACACAAATAAAGGAAGAGATGGCACTGACCTTACTCAAAACTGCAAGGATTGCAAGACTCACTTAAAGTGTGCAAAAACCAAACACACAAGTCCCTGTAGAATCATAAAGACACAGAGTCTAAACAGGAAATAAGAAACGGTGATTGGGAGGAAAATTTGGAGGTCCTGAGTCCAGCTCCTTGTTTGAGGCAGGACTATTGCCAGCTGTGGACAGCACCAGCCATGACTTCAGTTGAGTCTAGAAAACCTCCAAGGACAGAGCTTCCATAACCTCTCTGGGAACTTGCTCCAGTGCTGCTTACCCTCCACGTACGTTTGTTTTTCCCAATGCCCAACTTGAACATCCCAAGCTGCTATCTTGGGTATGCTGCCCCTTGTTACACTGTCTAGCACATGAAGGAGAGTTTGGCTCTGTCATTTTGCCAAATCCATCTCAAGTAGATGTAGGCTGCTATTATATTAGCCCTTATCACCTTCTTTGCCAGATTAAACATAGCCCAGCTCCTTTAGCCTCTCCTTGCAAACCATGTGTTCTTGGCCCTTAGTAATCTTGTAAACTCTCTGCTCAGCTTACTTTGGGCTTTCTGAACTGCATCTAAGCTCATGTTGCTATATAAGTGTGCATGCAGTGCTTCCCCCAGCACTGCAGTGGAGTATTGCACAGGTCTATGCCATGTGAGGGTAATTCATAACAGTTAATTGGGAACCCTGTGTTTAGCAGAGATTAAAAGAGCAAAAATTAGTACTCAGCAAAGTGTCTAAATTCAAATCACTCCAGACCCACTCTTTTTTTTTTCTATGACTTGTGCCAAGAGTAAAAATAAAGCTGACTTCTGCCCTGGGGAAAGTGAGTGACTGTGGTGCCTAATGCTAAGGAGTCACCTTTACTATCACCGCCTTTATGTCCATAATACTTTACGGTTTTACTCTTTAAAACACTTACCTTTTGGCAGTGTACCTAAGCTGCATAAGTAGCTGTTATTCCAAGAGCTGACACTTTTGCTGACTGAGCCAACGGTTGCATGACACTGATGAACTACAAAAAAGGCAAAATAAGCACCTGTGGTTGATGCTCTGCTTCAGCCTTGGCAAACTGAGGTGCTGAGATCCTTCGCTGGCACTTAGTGCTGTTGCGAAGCCTCTGTGCTCTGTTTGAATGCCTCTGTACTAGAGCAGCTTATGGAGGTTTGCTTGCAGTGTATTTAGTCTCAAATTCATCACAGAACCTGAAAGAGTTTTTATTTGTAAATAACAGACAGGCCTGAGAAGGCAGCTGCTGAGCTACAGTGATTTGTGATGGGAATATTTGGTAAGAAGTGTTGTTCTTATGGACACTTTGCACGCAAAATAGTATTAAGTTGTTCTAAGGTAATAAAATTCCAGTCAGAAAGGATGTCTCCCCTGGGTGAATAAACTGGGGGAAATGGGTAGATCCTCTGTATACCACCCTTTTGCTCCTGTGTGGGTAGCTTACCTAAAAAGTCTTCAACAAAAGATGCAAGAGAAATCCTTCGATCCTTGTACCCTTTTACCTTACTCTGATAGCCCAGACCCATGGAGCTCGGTGGTGGGTCTGTCTATAGCTAAATTTCTAGAACCAGATGATGGCTCAAATGCACATATTGGTCACTATCACTTTTATTTCAAAAAAGTGGAGATTGGGCAAGCAAGGACATCTTGGACCCAAAGAACATCTTGGACCCAAAGGACATCTTTAGCCATCAAAAATATCCATCACCAAGAGACATAAAACCTGCACCTAGTACAGGAGGAAACAAAAACCCCTTAACTTGAAAAAGCCTCATGGCATCAAAAGCCGTGTTTTTCAGTGATTCCTGTTGGAAACACAGCCCTGCCTCTGTGCAGGAGCTGCACTTACCTGCTCAAGTCCCACCAAGGATGGGGACAAGGTGGGTACTCAGCCCCTTGCTCCCTCCAAGCACAGACAGCTGTGAAGCTTTGCTCCTTCCCCGCTTGGAGACAGCCAGCTCAGGTGGACAATTAATCTCAGCGATTTAATGGAGACTTGGAGGGGTGTGAGGGGGAAGAGACAGGCTAAATCCTTAATAGAGAACCAGAAACTACTTATAGAAAATAGGGGAGAGGCTCAGGTGCCAAAACATGAGCATGTAGCGTTGTTCTCAATGCCTGAGGCCATGGAGACATCCATGCAGGACGGGCAGATATGACACATGATCTATGAAAGACTTGATGCCTCCTCGAGCAGCAGCTGGGGGCCAGATGCGATGCCCCAAGGCATCTAAAATGGCACTAGATACCTATGTTTAGGCAGCTGAATCCCACCCTGTGCTTCCAGACTTGTGATGAATAAAACCTCTTTTTAATTGTCTCGGACTCAAATCCTGGGTTCTTGAGGTGCTTTCCCTAGGGCTCAGCAGTGTGTGGTAGCAGCAGATTTCATTGGTTTAACTTGGATAGAGTTGTTACAGCCCTTTGTTATGTATTTTAAAAATTGGTTTTAGGCTATAAAATCATGAAGCAGTTTCTGCTTTCATAGGCTGCACACATAATCCAGGTGAGACCAAAGGGTTTTCCTCACCACAAGATGTTGATGTGATTACTCCAAATCCTGTCTCCTTTGAATATCTATTCTGTCACAGCTTCCCATTAGGGGCCTGTTGTCAAACAGCCAGCTTTGCTAAGAGTGCTCCTGGAGAATATATATGTCCCTGCTATAATCATTCTCTCAGGCAGCTAAGCAAAAGGTAGCAGCTTGTAAGTGTGATCTTATTTTCCACTGAACTCTTTGAGTCCTTTGAGTGAGTAAGAAATTTGACTGCTACTAACCCCATGCAGCGCGGAAAGAAGAGGAGGGCGAAAGCAAATGACTTCTTATATGTGTTATCTGTAAGGGAAGCATGCTCCCATTTGCATTATACAGTGCATCCTTATGGAAAGATTTCACAGATCCAAAGTTTTGCAAGGAGAGCATATCTTACCTCGCACCTGAAGGAAGATGATGGTTCTGGCTTTGCTCCAGCTCAAATGCCCAGTGGCAGCTCTTGCATTTGAGGCTTTGGAGGTAAGGCAGGAACTGAAATGTTTTCCCATTTTGCTAGTTTAATACATCAATACATATGTAGGCAGGTAGAGTGTGATGCTTTATTTCTTTATGTATTTTTAGCTTTTGCTGGGACAGCTGCTTAATGTGATGCTACCATGCAGCCAAGATGGATGAAAGTTAAGTTGTGAGATGGTCTTGGCAGTTATATCTTGCTGGATACACATCTCAGCATCTAGGAGATAGGTCAGGGAGATGAGTTAGGAATGGAGGAAAGAAGAGGGAGATAAGAAGAAAGAGTTAGAGAAAACCTGCTGAGTTTAAAAGGTTGGTCTCAGCTGCCTGCTGGTGCTAGAGTGGAGATATGAACACATTTGTCATATGTTGTGGGGCATTGCAGTAGAAAACTAATGGCCACATGTGAATTTCGGAATCTGCTTTTCAGTAAGCATGTACAAATGGCAAAGAGCATGAGAGCAGAAATACGCACCATGTCCTTGCTTTCCGCCTTTCCCTGTATCTCAGTTTGCCTTTCTGATGAGCGCAGACTGTGCAGTGGGTTGTGCACGGGGTTAAATCTCAAGGTTGTTGTATACGGACCCCCTGCACAAGTGTTAAGAACTGCTGACAAGGAGTTTCAGAAAGAGCAATAGACGATTGCTAGCAGCAAGCACTGGATATGAAGCGTATGAAAACTGAAAGCAGTAAACATATTGATACTCTTTCTAAATGTTTACATGTTGCTCTTTACTTGGATCTACATTCCCTTCTGATTTTATTGGACAGGTTGTTCACACATTGTGCTAGATTTCTCCAGAGCCTAAGGAAAATGAAATCCAGATGCCTCCAACCCTCTGTGAGGAAGCAGCAGTGCAGGAGCCCTTGTAGACAGTGGCAGTCGCAGCTGCTGAGGCTACAGCTGGTTACCTCCTTGGCTGCAAGTGGAGCAGGGAATGTGAATTTTAACATGATGTTGAGGCTTAGACACAGTCCTCACAGCAGACGTGTCAAACTGCTTTGTTACTTAGGCACTGAATTGAAGGGCTGCCTCCAACTCCTATTTATAAACGTTTCTCCAAGAGCTTTCATGGGTTCAGCTCTCAAGATGGTGAGTATATGATAAATAGGAGATTGCTTGCGCTCACTGACAAATGGCAGTAAAGCTCCAGAAAGAATCACAGCGTGTCCCTGGTGCACTGTTCCACATCCTCTAGAGATCTGTCGGTCTTGCAAAAGGCAAACCTTGACGTTGTGAATGCTTTAAGGAAAACCCAGCAGGAACTAGGCAAGAGGTGCAGGACGGATGCCTCTGTGATGGTAACCTCCAAACAGGGATGTTGTCCCAGCCATGTTTGTTGGCTAGTGAATGCAGGCAGTCTGGGTGAAACCTCCATTTCAGAACTGGGGCAGAAAACTGAAGCTGAACACAAACACAAGCAACTCATTAGGCTCTCTAAGGCTCCACTCTTGACTACCATCTCCGACACTATGTTGGGGCTGCTGGAAATCTGGTCTACCCAGTGGAGCAGCTATGATACCTTTATGGCTTCTCACTTACTTAACTTTCCTTTTGTCAACCTTATTACTAGATCAGAATTTTAGTGGTTTTAATTGCTTGACCTTTCAGCACATTATCTGTGAAGCTGATCTTTACAATCACCCAAGAAGACCATACCAGCTTTATGAATATTCTGAAATTGCCCTGCTTTATTCTCTCTTCATTAAGATCTTACCTACTACAGATTAACCCTCGTATAACCAAAAGAATTTAAAGATTATAATAACTGCAAATTTTAGGGTCCAGCCTTGCTGAACAAGTTCTTTTTTAGATTCTTTAATGATTTTGTATTTTTTCCTTGCTCGTGCAGTAGTGGAGCCTACTAAGTTTTAGCCTTAAGTGAAATCTGTGAGCTGCAGTGCTCTGTCTGCGCTCTCTATCTACGGGGGTGTTCTGCCTGCAAACGATCTTATCGACAGCAGATCTATTAATAGGCCCCTAAGCACTGAGGGGGCTAGTTCAGAGAACATGTAAGTTAGAGATGAGCCACTGAGGAGAGTGGTGCAAGTTGGCTCTTCTTCCTAAGACAACGAGGGCCTTAACGGCAGCCAGGAGTGCCATTGTCACATCATCCATCAGCTGCCTTCTATCCCTTTTAGCTGAACCCATGAATTAAGCAACTGTGGTTAAAAAGTAATAAAATTAGAAGTTGTAATGGGGAGTCATTGACAAAAGGGTTACAATACACTGGCCATATATCTTTTAACTAGCTAAATATAACCATAGGTTTCCCTAAGTTCAAAGAATGGTGGCCTGGAGATGAATACAACCGTTCCAACTGCGTTCTGGGCTGGGAGCCAGAAGATTGTTAAAACACCTTAGAACATGCTTATTCCCTCTTAGAACATTTCTTGGTACTTGCTCTATTAGTATGGATTTTATTTCCCCACCAAACGAGTTCTCTGCCTTTGAACCATAAACAATAATGGCACATCTGTCTCTAGGCTGCTGTACTTTGAAAACCAATGCTAAGGACATAGAGGGGTAGATTTTCAAAGCGTTGCGTGGGAGTTTGTACCAGGAGTCTAGCCAAATATTTTTTGCTCATACTCATCCCTGAGCCTAACCTTTCCTCACTTGTTAGCAAGGCGCTTTTTGCTCTGCCCACATGGGGACATTTCAGAGATCTACCTCCAGGGACAAAGCTTCAGCTGGTCAGAAAACCTATAAATAGACCTTTACTGATGACCTTTCCAATGTAGCAATGGATCTTTTCTCTGAGTTTTTTTTTCTGATTGTTTTGCATTTCAGGGTTTATCTGTGGTTGTCTGCGAGTATTAATTTCTGGTGAATTAATTACCATTGGGCCACGATGCTTCTAAAATGCCTGGTACAGATAGGGTGAAGTGATTGCTGCTGAATATGTTGTTCAAGACTGTGCCAGTGTTGGTTGCATCTACCTGTGTCCTGTGCTCCAACGTTGGGTGTCAGGCTCACTAGAAGTGGCGCATTTTGTGCTCCATGTCTTCGTTAAGAACAAGCCCTGGCTCCTCTATCACTGCAATGAAGAAGCAGATAAGCTGATAAATAACAACAGCCCCCATGCATATTGCATCCTCCTGCCATGGTCTCCTTGGGTGTGTAGAGCAACCCAGGTCCATGTGGTTTCCTGTGTGTGAAGGAACTATTTCTAAGACTGCTTCCTGATACTCTGGACTAGGCATATATATAAATATATAGAGGTATATATAAATATAACCCTGCAGTAGCCAGAATGGCCTGAAAACGGGAACATGGGCAGCTTTCAGTTAAGACTGATCAAACTATTCAGAATTACTATGAGTTTTCATTTTTTTTTCTTTACCTTCTATGAATTACCTCTGATAAGACATACATTATCTTTGAATAGACTTTTGTCATTACTCCATACAACTTGGGTTACTATTCAGCAAACGCATATCTGTCCCCAGGTCTGTTTGTTTTTCTGGAAGGACTTTGCCCTACTGTTAATTTTTTGCCTTTCAAAGATAGTCTTACAGTGTTTCTTGACAGATGCAGCATATGGATATTTGCTGTATCACAACAAACTTTCTTTCCAGTTACTACTGTTCCAAGGCTTATTTGATTCTGCGGCACTTCTTGCCATGGGGGTGTTATCATTTTTCACAGTTGAGAATCTCCTTTGATGAAGTTAGCTCAAAGTTCTATCTTTGGGTGGTTTCCCAGGAAAAACCTTTTGGCTACTAGCAATTTTCCATTTAAAAATGTTTGCCAGTTGAATTCAATTAGTGTCCTTGGAAACTTCTCATCTTTAAAGATACCATCACCCCAAGATTTTCACTGCTGGTTTGCAGGCACCTTTCTGTGTTATTGAAGGGTGAATTGAAATTCTGCTCCACTGTGACTTCATCTGGGGCTTCCTTTGTCACAGAGATACCATGATGAGGGGAAACAAATACCTATGGTCAAAAAGCTGGTTAGGATGAATGGTTGTATGTTCATGACAGTGCAAATTTCTGGAGATGGAAATATAAATTGGGTGACACACCAGTGGTGTGACGATGCAATTGTGTCATGATGCTGGAAGTCTTCTACTGAGGAAACCACAGCTCTTACAAATAGTCTTTGGCATGAATAACAATAAGAAGAATAAGAGTACTTACGAAGTTCACTCATGAACTTGACTGAGTTACTTTGATTGCCATATACACTCTAATGACCTGCACATCATCTCCTTGAAATCAGGGAACCAAAGCCAAATCCTGTCACATTTAAAACTTTTTTGTTGATTCCTCCTCGCTCAAAGGTTTTCACAGCAATCCTCTATGTATGGCTGATGATATAAGAGAGCTTAAACCTCTCTGCATTTTTCCAGTCATTTATTCTCACAACATTCCCAAAGAGATCCTCTATTTTTTGAGTAATAGACACATCTATCACAAAAATGCAAGAATGGATAATGAGCAAATGGCATCAGGCCCTCCATTTTCTGATGTGCGAGGTCATTACATGTGCCTGTTATTAAGTAAGTCTCATAACAATATTTTAATATGATTAAAGATGCTGTACTGTATCTGATCAGAACTCTGGAAATTAATCTGGACAGGTTGTTAGAGTACTGTGGGCAAGGAAGGCATGAATCTATTACTATTGCTACTGCTACTGCTACTGCTACTGCTACTGCTACTGCTACTGCTATTACTATTACTATTACTATTACTATTACTATTAATAGTTTCTTTCTTTGCTACTGGTTTTATCAGTGCCTTATCCATTAAGTGCAGGAGCTCCACAATAGCTTCCCTCAGCAAAGCTTCTCTTTTTGCTGGGGGAGGTTGCCGTGAGCGTTTAAAAGCGTGATTTCAATTACATGGTAGTAGGGCAAAGCTCTCAAACACACAAGACTTTGACTTTGCAAAGACTGTGACCTCCCAGATACATGTACTTTAGGGAGAAAAAAATGTACTTGACATGTTCCACTGCTGTTTCCACACACAAGGAGCTGTGTGTTTCGGGAAGAGAGGTGGGAGCCCGTGGCATTTGCAATGGGATGGAGGAAAAGAGTTCCTCTGGGAAAGCAAAGATCTTCTGTTTGCCTAGTAAGAATTTAAAAGATAAATATATCCCTTATCGTGGAATGATAAACAACGAGGTCCAGGAAAGACTCTTTGAATAATTGAGGTTGATCCCCTGTATTTTGCGAGGCTATTTGCCTTCGCACTCTCATTAACATCTTGTAGGACTTTGTCTTCCCTAGTGTTTGGTTGTGGCAGTACCCACAGTGTTATAGGCACTTTCTAGGCTTGCAGGAAGAGCCAGCGCTTTCAGTCTCTAGGTGGACAGACAGACAAACACACAGAGGTCACGGCAGAGGCACAACAAAAAGACTTCTCAGTGCAAACGCAGAGTGGCCCTAGCTGGTCTGCATTTCCCACAGAAGAGTGGGAAAGGGGGCTAATAGGGCTGTTTCTTCCCTCTGCCACCTTGCCCTTCCCATGCACATGCTGCACAGCTGGGCAGCTTCAAACTGGGCTCCTTCTGGCCCTAAGCAGGCAGGAGAGAGCAAGAAGAGGGGCAGGAGCCTGGGCGTGGGAGGCTGCACGACGTGCATGGCTCCCGGACAGGCTTCCCACCTGTACGGGGGTATTTTGTAAGGCTATTTGGAGAGGTAAGACGCCCAGTGAAAGCCAGCGGGAGCTGGATTCCTACCCATCCTTTGAAAATCCGCCCTGTTTTTTAACAGATAGAAGCTGATAAGGCTATGCCGCTGATATTGCTCAGGGCACGGCTTAAAAAAAGAAAAAAAGAAAAGAAAAAACAGAACAACAACAAAAAAAAGCCCCCCAAAAAATAAAGTAATACAAGATACTGAGATTAGCTGGTTTAGTCCATGCTGAACGTAAAGTTTTCCATCTCCAGTTTTCTATAGGACTCCACCTCTGAGTCTTTTGGAGGGAAATTAAATAACATTCCTAAACATAAAGGGAGATGCCTAATCCCCTGGCTTTTCATAGTTTGCTCTGTTGTTCCATGCAGCAACTGCTCTGCAAGTTTTGTCAGAGAGGAATATGCAACCTTGAATACTTTGGAAATAGAAATAAACTGAAACGAATTACAAAACTAAACCAAGCATCCTGAAAAGGCCTGGGAATGGCTAGGAAACACAGCAGGACCAGACTGGGCTACAAGGATATGGAAACCTGGGGAAGGTCCTATGAAGGGTTCTGTTAAGTTCCCGTTTGGTTCTTATTGTGGCCCCCTTTCCGCACTTGGGTGATGATGCTAGGAAAGGGCTTTGCATGGCTGCCCATTGTGTGCGGTCAGCAGATGACTCCAAAGATTTTCCTTAAGGGTTTCCACCTGCCTTTAGACCACAGCAGCCTTGACATAGGAGGTCAGCATAGTATATGGCAGGGGAGAGGAAGGAGTTAAAAAATCCTTCTTTTTTTGGTGCTGGGTCCACTGTTTGTGTGAGCAGGAGCTCTCTATCAGGGTTGGGCTTGGTAATGTATCCCATCGATTGATAAGGAGGCAAAATAGCTTTTCTAAATTGTTCAGGCTGTTTGCAGAATGCCAAAGCACTCCAGTGGCCTTCTATACTGAGCACTACTGATGATAAATTCTGAGAGATATCCTAGAAGTGCCTATTTGCTTGTGGAAATATCTGAAATACTGGAAAGCTCACAGATTTCCCAGGGTAGGTGAAGAGGCTATTCAGCAAATTTTGCCTCTACTTGAAATGCAGTTTTCAGATCATTTAAAACTCTAAGTACCTCATGAAAATGTAACGTAGTCCCTATGGCTTCCTGTGGCAGCACATTCCAGTCTCAGACCAGGGAGACCAGCTTAACCCCGCATGTATTATTTTGCATTATGTGATTCCAGTTTGTAGCACGTTTTGTTTGAATCCAAACCCTATAAAATAGCTCTGGATGAGGGCACAAGGCTGCCCATTCCTAAGGGAATAAACACAGGAGCAGAATCTCCTGAGCAAATCCTAGTGTTCAGCATCTCCTGGAGCTCCAGTGAATACGTTCCTCACACATGCACATTTCAAGCAAAAGGGTTACATGCAGTACATGGATTTGTGTTGATATGGCCCATATGTTTAATGCAGAAGCACATTTGCTGTCCTAAAGTAAATGTTGCCATAAAAAAAAAAATGAAGAACTAATTTTCCTGATGTTATGGATGCACAGAATCAAAAAAAAAAGAAACCAGATTTATGTGGAAAATGGGAAAAGTTGGACCTAATTCCTGTGAAACTTACTCCAACATGTTTTCCAAAGTTTCTCTGCTAAAAGATTGTCATGTTAACGAATCGCTTCAAGAGACGGAGCTGGCTGCAGCGAATCAGCACTGTGGTTTCTGCATTCTGGTCTCCAGTAGCCCTGTGTGATTGCTGTGCAAGGGGAAGGGGGAAATCTGGCCAAAGGTAGATAAGTGCCAAGAGGTGGAACAACCTATGGATAAGGAAAGCCTTCCCTAACTCTAGTTACAGGTTTCCTTATGCCCTGAAGCTTCAAAAGTTATATCCCTTCCAAAATACCTGGAGTGAAATCTAGCTTCCAGTGGCTTTTTCTTTCTCTCTCTTGACTCTCAAGCTGAGTATTTGTATTCAGTATTCAAATGCCTAATCATTTTAAATTATATTTATGTTACTGAATGTTAAATCTGATGTAGCACTGGCAAAGCAGCCACCACTAGGCACAGTATTGGGATTTGGAATAAAGGGCAACTCTGAACCTGTGAGACTGCAGTGTACTGTAGGTTTACATATGAAAACGGGTTCAGTACGTACTATGCCTGGAGTCTCTATGACACCTCTCTTCATCGCTTTTTAGTCCAAGAGCCTTCTTACTTTCCCAGAGCTACTTCTCATGCATATGCATATTTATCTCCTCATAAAAATGCCATAAGACTGCTAATCTATTCCCCTTCAAACCTCTCTAAAACTGACTTCTGTGGTGACTGGAAAACATCTGACTAAAGGTAAGTAGCTGCTGTGTTGCTGCTTATTCTGCTGAAGATGATAAATGGAATGTTTCTCTCACTCCTTTAGTTTCTTCTTCATTATATCTGCTTGTTGTTTTCATCCTGTGCTATCATGGTAAGATCCTTGGAGGCGAAACTGCTGGAATTTCTCTAACTACATAATGTGTCACCTAACATGACATAGATCTCTGAGTAAGGTATCTCATTACTATCATAACATGAATAATTATGTATATGTTCTCTAAGTAATTTGGTACTCTCCCACGAATGAAACGTGCCATATTACTTCCAAACACTCTGTTAAGTTTGCATTAGCATCTGTTTTCCTGCTCCAGGAGAACTAAGTCGGCCCAGGACACCAGGTTGTAGGAGGCATCAAGCAAGACCCAGTGAAAATTGCCACAAATCTGGGTTGATGACACCTCCTCAGTGCCTTCTCTGGTTCCCTCCTCTGGTGACCAGGAGGAGGTCTGAAAATGTTAATTTTCAGATGCAAGTGGACATTTACTTGTAGAAATGTTTGTGGCTGGTGGAATGGAAGGTGTGGGTGCTTTCACACTTATCCAATCTGGAGTTTAAAGATAAACAGACTGTGTGACATGTATGACTAGTCACAATGGAACAAAACAACCCAAATTTCACATAAGTGAGCCATCAGAAGAATCAAAGGATAAACAGATGTTTATTGACTCCGAAAAATGAACAAACATGAGGAAGCTGAAATACTTCAGTACAACAGACTGAAATAATTCAACGTATGCACTATAAATTATTTCCATATTTTAGGCTGACATCTAGAAAACTGATGATATATGCACAAAGTGTTCAAAGGAAAAAAAAAGATTATCTTTCGCAGTCTTAAAGTTACTCATTATAATTGGGATAGACTTTTTGGATATGTATTATCACCTTCTTTCCCACTTCTCTTTTTTGCTGCCTGGGCTTGATTTCCACCACCTATTGGATTCCTGTCTCCTTCCCTAGCCTCATCCCACTGTGTTACCTTGCGACCCCATCTCCTTGCCTCTGTGGCTGCTTCAACAAGGCCAGATCCCAACAACAGCAGTATGATCTCGCAGATCTTCTTGGGGCTGGTTCTCCTCACCTTTCCTTTGTGGGAACTGCTGCTCAGGATGTACACGGGCGAGAAAGCTGACTGCTCACATTTCAGTAAAATGGAACTCGCTCAAGATGACCAAAGAGATGCTCAGTGGTTTCTTGGATGAGTTCTGCTACACTCAGGCTTAATAGCCTGCAAAATGAGCACGGTAACTGGAAGACTAAAAAAAGACATTTGAGTAATTACTACAAAGTGGCTGAACCCATCAGGTTCAAATGTAATGTGTGAATACCCTTATCAAGAGTAATCTGTAATAGATTTGCAAACTAGAGAGAACAAGAGAAAAGGGTGGGAACGACTTCTGCTATGTGTGTGCTTGCAAATAATTCTCATTACTGTCAGGGCTATGTATTTTGCACCAATACGTAGCAGGACCACCACTAACACTGTCAGGAAGGGCTGTGGAAGCAGGGAGGCATGAAATAACTAGTGAGCAGTGTAAAAGAAACAACACTTACCAAAGCAGAAATTACGGTTATCTATTGTGTGATGATGACCTTGGTGTTCTTGAAGTTTTCCACATAGTGAAGACACTTGCTGGGAGCAGCTCTCAAAGCCAAGGCCTACTGTCGGGCAGGATCTGAGGGGAAGAAGGCAGCAAAAAGCAATTTCTAAGTGGCCAGCTCATTCCTCCATGCATTCAGTGTGTCAGGAGTGACTGGATGCTTACTTGGGTGCTTATGCACGTGCATGGAGGTTGTGCCTGCTAAGGGAAGAATACACTTGGAAAAGGAGATAGTGGAAAACTTACCAAAATTGTATCAGGAAAGGCTGTTATGCTATGTCATGGTGCTATGAAGGTTCAGATCTGTTAGCAATAGCATGCTTGAAGGGAGGGAGGGAGGATGGTAAAAGTTGTACATTTTAAATAATTTATAATACAATCTCCTCCTTTTATTTGACTTTGCCAGAAATACTACCAGTACTTCAGAAGAGTAGCTTGTCTAGGTTTAAATTATACTTGAGGCCAGTTCTGCAACCATGCAGTGATATTAAGTAGCACAATGTTGTATTATATGCCAGCGCTTGTGTCTTTAAAAAAGCAAAGGAAGTTCTATGGATTAAAATCCAGGAAAGCAAAAAGTTATTCAATTAATCAGCTGAACTTCTTTTAAAGAACCCCATGCTGAAACTGGAGGCATGAATAGCCTACCTTGTACTCAGATACTATTCAAATCATTTACCTTGTCTTTTTTTTTTTTTTTTTTGTGAAAGAACATGGCAAAAAAAGCAAAACAAAATAATCTTGTAGCAGTAGAAAAAAAATTACTTTATGTCAGCTGTGGCACGTTTAAACACCCTAAATATTTCATCAGACACTCCACTTACTTCAGTGTTTTAAATACAATTTAATAAATAGGTGCATGTTCAGACTTGTACAGCCCTCCTTTTGTCTGTAGTTGGCAATGCACTGCTGTATGTTTGACTGCACAGCTAAGAATTTTAATTACTTACCTGTTCTATGCAGACACTCACTCTCTTTTAACTGTTTATTAAAAAATAATACTATACCCATTGTGCAAGAAATCTTCCACATGCTGCCAAACTGCAACTTTTTCCATGCTGCGCAACTATTTTCTCTACGCACCCTCACATTTCCCCTGTTCACTGCTCCAAAATTCCAGTCTCTGGAATTCTTACAGATATGAGATGTTCATGAAACCCTGATCCTGGTTGTGTGACCATGTCAATTGCCCTTGCTGTTAATTATACCTAGATATCTGGGGGTTTGCTATCTGCATGTGCAAATGGATCACACAAATAATATTGGACTCGTTCTTGAGAAAACATAGCTGGAGTTGGTCTGATGCATTTCCAACTTCCAAACTCATTTAAAAAAAAAGGTAAAACCAAAAAAAAACCCCTCAAACTAGAAGAATGGACCAACTCTACAACATTTTGCGAAGAACCATCTGTATCACCTACATCCACTTCTTTTGTTGATATTCTCATTCCACAGTGATGCTCAATATTTATAATATGGTTTCAAGACCCTGTTGTATACAACAGAAACACAAGTACTCAGTTAACAAAATTACAACCTTATACACCATAAGAAAGACAGTAGAGTGAAAAGATTCCTTTATCATAAGCTGATGGTCAGTGAATGAACCACAGCGAGAACTTGGCACCTCAAGAAGTCTGGATCATTCTCAGCTGTGTTTCTTTACTCATCGCTGTAGAAGAAGCTGAGGTTGAACTAGCTGTTTAATTTTTAGATACCTTAACTTACGTGACATGCATGCCACAATAAGGTTGTGTGGGCCCAGATGGCTGCTCTTATGCCTCCACTGAAGCTGATCAGACTTGAGGGAGTTCTGGTCTGCAGCTATATATGGCATATTTCAAGCTAGAATATGTTGTCACTTAGCATGCAGCAGAAGGATAGGGAGGTCTCCGTCCTTACTTCTGCAGATGGTATGCCAGACAGCCAGAAACTATGGAGTCTGTCCCATCCCGAATCACTGGATGCTTGTAAATAGCTGTATATATGTAAATATGTAGATAGGCATTATTTTATTTCCTTACATGCTGCTTGTGGTTTCGTATTCCCAAACGATTCCTGGATACAACAGGTGTACTGTGACTGTTCATATCTCACCCTGTTGTTTTAAGTTTCTATAATGTTAGTGCAGATTGAGAGAATGTTAGGATCTGAGCTAAAAATTCTTTTGGTTTTCCTGTATATGGCTCTCCATAGTAGTGTGTTTACTATTGGATTTCTGAGTACAACAAAGGCATTGGAGTGAAATGGAGGATTGGAGTTGGTCTGCTTTAGGCATGCTTTATGTTCTCTAACACATCAAGACCTGCTAGCCTGTGGCTATTCTGCTGAAATGTTCGTAGACTTTGGTCAGATGGGACCAGTGGGCTGGACCTTGCACTGATATATAGCAAAGTAGCTCTTCTGAGTTTGCTGTCCTTTGGCTTCAGTGCAATTCTGGAGTTGATTCAAGCTGAAGCCTGGTGTTTCTACCTGACGAGGTGAGATGTGAGGCTTTGCCTTTCTTGCTTGATATGTTTCTTGTGAAATTGTGCTATATTCAGAGTAAATAATATCTGATTTGGTACATGCAAACATTTATGATTTGTGCTCATTTCGTGGCGGACAGCTCAAGAGTGGTATTCCGACTCAGTGCATGGGGCATACCTACACTTTGCAATGGGTGCCCGCAGAGACCTTCAGATTAACATTGTGGATTTTGAACCTGGAACTAACCTTTTAAGAGGCCTTCAAATTATTCCAGGGATCCTGCCCATAGGATTAAATTTAGCATATCCGGAATCACTATCTGCGAAGAAATGTGTTCAGCTAAAGGTTCAAACTTGCAGTCTATATAATAACCATTCTGCTTTTGGTGACCTAACCTTTATCAGCTTAGATATGGGAAGTGCAGTACACCAGCTTGAGAACAGACTCTTTTGTTTTGAAAGGAAGCAGCTTCTATTTCTTGTAAGTTCCTAGAAAAAAAAAAAAAAGAAGAAAGGCTTCCCCGAGAAGAAAATGGCATGTGAAGACGGAAATGTCCTTATTTGCATCTTCTATTGCTTCTTTCATCTGAGGGTTTTCTCCTCCTTTCTCTTGCTTTTCTCACGTTTACTATTTACCTGCACTTTCATTCTCTTTTCAGAGGAAAATGTGTGCATGCTGTTGACATCTTGTTTGATTTGCCAGACTACTTAAATATGCTTTAGTAATTTTGAGGCAGAACAGCCTTTTTCTTTGAATCTTATTTTATTTTTTGTATTTTTGTATCAATTCCCTTAAAAAAGATATAAGTAATTCAATTCATAAATAGCAAAAGCTGTTTTCAAAACACCCCCAGAAAGCTGGCAACCATTTCCTCTCCACCTCCTATTCTTATGCAAGAACAGAAGGAAGCCAGCAAAACTCCCTTGGAGAGAAACAAGAAGTCTCTCACAGTCCATTCTTCTGGAGGGAGGACAGGTGCTGGGAGCATTCCTGCCTTTTCCCTTGTCCTGCACCCATACAAAAGCAGCAGATGGTCATCTTAAGTCATATTGTACCAGCAAGTGATATAAAGTTTAAATAGAAATATTGGAAAGCTGTGCATTGATACAGCTAATAAAAAAGGTGGTCTAGTAAAGCCAAGTAGTTATTATTAAGGAGATGGACAGAATGAAACACAGAAATCAAGATACGTCCTAACATTTAACAAATATTCATTAGGACTCTGAATACTTATCATCATTGATGAACTCTGTTTTTCCTGAGTAAGTGGTGGGAGTTAAGAGCAAAAAAGAAGAAATTATATATATATATATATATGCAATAATTTTTGCTAAAACCTCCATGTAGGTTGAAGATGGTATCTAAGTCTTTCAGAAAATCCTGTAAGTCAACAACATTGACCAAAATGCTTAGATTATACCTAGGTGCCACATGATCTAGGTGACCTGCATGTGCAGGGGGGTTGGATTAGATGATCTCTAAAGGCGACCTCCAACTTTAAGGATTCTGTGATTCTATGATTAGTTGAGGTGCCAAAAACTAGGCACGTCAACTACATTATTGGTACATCCTCATTAGCTAATGGAATGGGGCAGGCACTCATGGTGACTTTCATTCCTTGGATCCTTGAGTGTCCCAGTTAAGCAAGATTTATTGTCTTCTGAAAACATCTTTCTTTTTCCTTGGCTATCAAAGATGTCACAACAGCAGATTTATATTACACACCTAATTTTGATGTGCTACTGTTAGACCTTAAGTTGTGTGTTTCATCTTGAGTATGCCAACAATCAACTGGAAGAGGTTCACCCTCTGTGTCTCATCTCACCATTGCTACGACGGTCAGCGCCACTCTGGCGATGTCTACATCTCCCCACCCACCACAGGCGGTATGTGACAGAATTTTAGGCTGGATTTCCACCTGAGTGATTGCAATCAAGTCAGATAAACCAGAGCCCTTCAGCTTTAGGTTTCCTGCATTCTTGATGTGTGCTATTGACCAACTTCCTGAAGAGTAATTTTGCCATGCCAAGCGTGAGGACCACAGCTTTTGTAGGTAGGGATGCTCTGGCCTTTGTAGCAACTTGTGGCTTTTACTCATTTGCTTATGTTCCAACTGAGATATTTAAAGTAAGTAGTATGCAATGGAATTACTACTTTGTGTCCTGACTAAATGCACTAAATATGTGCAGTGTGCACTATATTTTAGAGGGAGTGCTTTCCTACTCTGACCACTGTGACTTCATAAATTTAAGTGGTTACTTACATTTTTATTCTCTTTGCTGAAAAATTGATTGATATTATTGAAAAATGCCTACAGAAAAGAAAATAGAAGAGGCAAGGAGAAGAAAAGTGAAAAAGAATATTTTTAATTCTATTTCAATTTGAATGAGATCCTGTTTTAGTCATAGGAATACCTTTGATTTTGAACAGTATTTTCTAATGGAAATCTGTTCCTTCAAAACATTCCTACATGACTCTGTTAACTTAAAATGATGTATAAAAGCTAATTATTATTCTTCCTTGCACAGAGAAAGCAATTTTCTCTCAGACAGTTCTTCAGTGATAATTTATTGTCTGTAAATGCAACTTACTTAGACTGGTCATAATATAAAAATTGAATCATGTTTAAGTCCATTTCATTCTTTATAGTCTCTCTTCAGAATGAAATATTTGAAGGATGATTGTATAAATATCACTGTTCAGCTACTCCTCTGATTTCTAGACAGGTTTAGTTAGAAGTAGGTTGGGACAGAGTGGATCTTAAGCTGATGTTTTTCTGTCGTTTTAACAGGCGCTCCTTTATTTTTGACTTTTAAGTCAGTGGGTATCTCATGGTATCTCAGCATGCAAACATTGGCATGTGGGGGAGTTGATTCAATAAAACTTCTTTCTGTGAGACGTGAGGATCGCTGTGGGTCCTTCACCTGAACACAACATGCCCCATGAAGGGAGGCTTCCTCCTTTGTCTTAGCATTGACCACTTTGGCCTCTGTGAATACCTGATTCTTCAACTGTCAAAATCAGAAAATGTTGCAGGAAGAAAAGCCAAGATTGTTTATTTCAAAATACTGAAATGCACTGTTGTTATCATCTGACATTCCTACTGCTAGAAGACAGGAGTGAGGCATCCAGGCCTTAGTGTAAAATTTCAGATCCCTTCAAATTTTACTTCTGATAATTAAGCAATTCACAGAAAAAAAGTATGTTCCAGTTTGCTAGGATTACAGCTCTCACCTTCCTTCCCAGTATTATCACCCTTAAAGAATACATACATCTCCACCAAAATGATTTGTAGCTTTCCACTACCAACAAACATCTACAATTCAGTGAATTCTATCACTGATTATCATATCTCAATGAAAATATTTTCTATGAGCTTTCCATAACATTAGTGAAAGCTAATTTTACTAAAGCCCTTAGCAATCATTTTATAAAGCATTTATATATAAAACGGTGGTTTATATCATCCTAGTATCATCCTATGATTTGAAACAACAGTGGCCAGGATTTCTTTTCAACTTTATTTGTTATACTATTGCCCTAAGAGATCTAGCATTTAGGTGTCAGAGATATTTCTTCACTTTGCTTTTCTCTTCCTGAACATTAAAGGGCACTTTCAAGTTAAACTTATCACAAGACTATGTGAAAATGAGAGATCCTGAAGTCCACTGTAGGTGAGCTGACCAAATGGATTGCAAGGCTTCAAATTTATCTTTTTGTTCTGAAAGAGCAGAAGTCAGACCTTGCAATTAGAGTGAATTATGGTTCCTTTCCCAAGCCAACTTTTCACCAGATACACAAAAAACCCCTATGTTTATGTTTGCCACTGTTGTTTGGTAGAGACGAATGTTTCTTTAGTCCTTGTTTGCTTATGGGAAGCTTAAGGCTTATGCAAAGATTGGCACCTAAGTATAAAATAGTTTCCTGCACAGCAATAGCTCAAGGTTTTGAAGAGAGGTCAGCTTTTAGGCTTTACTTTAATTGTTGCTCTTGTAATCCCGAGATGCTGAATGTTTTTTTTAATGCAGACATGGGCTGAGTAGACAAAACTTAAAAACCTCCCAGCTAAGTACGGTGCTAAGCTTCTGAATGTTTTCACAAGACACCTCAGGGAATGTGGAGCTACAGTAGCTTTTAGTCACTTTGGTTTTGTGAAAATTTGGTATTGTAAAACCTTTCTCCTGCTATTGAGGTTGAGGATCTCATTGTTGGGGATTAGTGTTACAATGGGGCAGAGTTGCTGTTGGATCCTAAAAAGCAGTATCTCTTCTTAGTGAATCTTATAACAGAGCTGCTTCAGCTACAGAGCCGAGTGCAGGTTTTAAATGTCAGCTCTGAAGTGCAACAAAAACAATTAGATGAAAGTTCTAGTTAATGTTAAATCTTAACTAATTGATTTCTTGTTTTCCAACCTGCCTTTCCTTCTGAAACAGATGTCAGAGGTACAAAGTCCTGTCTTTTCTTCTGGTATGTCTTCTATTGTGCTATTAATGTTTCTGCTAAAAGTGCAGAACTTTGTTCTAAGCTTTATTGTAGCTGTAACTTCACCCTTTAGCCATAATATTAAGAAAATCATAACACTAGATTCATTTTAATGAGTCTGCCATTGTCTGCAGTCATCACGGTGCATCTGGCTTGCTAAATGGAGGTCTTTAGCATTGAGCTGTATAGACTGCTCGAGTGTTTCGACACTCCTCTCCTCTCTTTCTAGTGCTGAATTACTTCACTAGCTATTTTCAGCAGTAAGACTGAATACAAAGTTGGCTGCATTTCCTGCTAATGCCACACTATAATTCACTGGTAGATCTCAGTACAGGGACGTGCTGCACACTTCCCTCTTTGCTTGTGTCAGTAGCCTATTTTCAACCAAATGATTGCTTATTTTGTCTACTATACTTTGTTGTTAACATCACTTTTTTTTTCTGGAATTCTGGACAGATTTATGACTTGGCCAGGCTTCCACCAATGCCACTTATTAATTTGTTTTTTATTATGCCTTCTGAGGAAGCACCAATACTGAAATATTTAACAGGAACTATCTATGAAGTCTGATCTCATAGTTGACTCAGGAAAATTAGCTATTAAATTATATTTTTCTTTTTAATTCCTCTACAATTTGGGAGCTATATTGTGCTCTTATATGACTAAAATGCACAAAACCCTCTTAGCTTTCTGGCCTTAGGTTTGAGTTTGGTTCCTGATCTCAGCTGTTAATATCAAGGATCAAATAGCTCCAGAGAAGGCAGAGGCCTTTATTCTCTGTCCAAGGCTGCTGTCAAGAGATGTGAGAATTAAACTGAGTTCTTTCTTCAAGGGAGATAGCAGCAACTTCCGTCTTCAGATGAACCTTAGCGTATTAGATGTTGTGGTGCTACAGGTTATCGCTGAGCCCCTAGGGTCTAACCCTGAACCGGCTACAGTGCTTGTCTATTTAACTTCTGATATTTCACTCTTCTCATTAGGAGGACCTAACTGAAGAAAAGCTATAGGATTGATCTGAAAAGAAGAAGATGTAAACTAAGAAACACTGTGTAGTGTAGTTCATGGTGTAGTGTAATGTAGTGCTATGCTATTTATGTTGTAAATGGCTGCAGTGCATTTTTGTGCCTGAGTTATCAGCAAGTGTAAGGCACTATGCACTATGCTACGGCTTCAAAATGGGAAAATTGGCGCTTCAGTTTCAGTTAGTGTTTGGATTCCTGACTTCAAGGATTCCTGACCAAAGGTGTGAGTTTTAGAAAATGAAACTCTTCTCTTGACTCTGAAGCCTGATATCTGCAACATGGATCATCTTGTAGACTTCTAACATTGACAACATGTTCTCTTAAGTCATCGTGTGACTTTTGTTATAAGCCAGACAGGAATTTTCATACCTGTATTGTCTTGCTGCCTCCAGGAAATGAACATACATAGCTCCTGGCTATGACACAGCCTCCACGGGGACCTCTCACAAGCCCAGAGCTCTTTGCCTATGCCCAGATCCCCTGCGCTCACCTCACTACAAACACAGCCACGCAGTCAGCATTTCAGGCTGTGATTGTGTTTGTCATCCTTTGTATATGCAAAATACTAGAAAGCTAATAGATATTAAGCTAGAGAAACTATTTCAGGTTTATGCTAGAAATGAAATTTGTGAGGCTGCCTAGAAATAGCTTGTCACAGAGTTATAAATAATGTATTATACATTTTTCTATTGGTGAGGGAATGTTACCTGAATTAATCTACTTTTATTTCTTTATATATATATATATATATAAAGTCTCAGCTTCTATTCAGCCTTCATTTTTGCTGTAGTGTAGTAGGTATTTGAGCAAAGCCAGTGATTTTTCTTCCTGTCTCCTTCAGAAAACAATACTCGTAGGCTCTTTCTTTGACTTAAACACATTCATTCTTCCTAAAGCTTTTAAAAGAAGCAGAGCTTTCAAGATCAAAGATATTCATACAACACCTGTACTAACACTATTTTCAGTCGTTATTGACCATTCTTTGTGATATGGTTTTATGCAGGTGCTTTTCCAGTGAGCTCTTTAGAATCTGAAGGAATACAAAAAATAAGTATACAGAGCATCTGTGTATCTTTTTATCACCCTTTAAAAAGCAAAGCTTATTGGCAAATGAAAAAAAAATTAAAAGAAAGCAAGTATAATCACTTCACTCCTCTGCTCCTTGCAATCCTGAGTATTAGAGAATCTTCAGATGGTTGCGCACATGATCAAGCAATTATTGTGCATTCTGCAGGATTCATGGATATGAGCCAGGAATTAATATTTACAAGCAGTAGGCAAAGCATGTCATTTGAGGATCATATTTTATTACTTCTTTTTAAATAATGGAATGTCTTCTCAGGGAGTAGTAATAATTGACATGTTTTTGATGGCCAGTCCAGTTCAGTTTGGAGAGTGTCTGGTGAATACTTACAGGAACCAGTGGGAGAGAACTTTTAGACTCTAAACTGTTCTCAAAAAGTGATTTGTAAACACTTACGAATATCAGAAGAAAAACGGGTGCGAGCTTTTCAACGACCAGGAAATAAAACAAGGAAAAGGAGAGAGGAAAATATAACTGGTCTTCACAGGCTGTAATTAAGTTAGAGTTATCTGTATTTATCCTACATTTAGAGACCATCCTTATATTGTTGACATTCTGTCTTTGGTGTTTACCAGACTTAAGTTGAAGACACTCAAGAATAGAAATAAATACACACATTAAAGAAACAGTTACATTCTGGAGCAAATGCAGGTAGAACCAAATAACAATTGCACAGTTAATCAGGAGTTAAAAAAAATAAATCCACTTTCTTGTGAAAATTAATCTGGATTTGTTTCTTAGAGAGGAGACATTTCTCTTCAGGACAAGATGTAAAGGTAGACTTTTTTGACTTTAATTTAATTGTAGCTGATTGTAAGGCAAAGTTTACATGAGTTTGAATTGTAAATTTTATTTAATTTCCTTTTTCTTTTAGGACACTAGCTATTTTAAAAGAAAGGGGAGTCCACAGGATAACTCAGTCTCAGAATAAGTGTCCAAATGTCAGGCACTGCATGTGACAGCTGAATATTCATAGCCATGTGTTTGAAGGGGAACAGACTGCACACTGGTTAGAAAATACTCATGAGAAAATGGTTTGATGCAGGTTCTCTTGCTGAAAGGCCTATGAGCAGGTACTTTACAAGCTAAAATAAACAGAATATTTTGTGCAAACTGTATCTCTTTAAATCTTTTTTCTTTTGCTTACAGTGTGGCCTCATGTGGAGCTGTGTCATTGTGTGTCAACTGGTGTTTAGCAGTAGCTGAACACAATGAGAACACCAGTGAAAGCAAAATCCACTGCAGTCCCTGCATGCAGTGATAAAGATGCAGGGGACCACAAGGAGGTAAGGAGGGAGATACTCCTGCAGCATCAAAAGCCAGGGCTGTGTTCCCAGAGCTGAACCTCTGAAATGCTCCAGACGTTAGAGATGCACAAATTCTTCCAAAAGAGGGCAGAAGCAGCATTTATAGAGTGTCCTTGAGAAATATATTACCTTCCCCCAATTGCAGTCTTCTGTCTCCCAGTATTTCAGAATACAAACATCTATCTCTATAGAACAAGCTGTTAGAACCACCGGGAAACTTCACAAATACTACAGCACTTCTACAACATTGCGAATTGCAAAATGTGTCAAAAGTCTAAATGCAAATAGTCTTTCAGATGACAAACTCCAGTAGGGAAAAACAGATTACAAAATAAATGGAGTGCCAAGGGTTATTTTCAACCCCTAATATTCCTATTGTGTCATTGTGCTTTCAGTTTGCACAATTTAATAAGTTTAATAAAAAGTCTGAGGAAGCCTGTGAGTTTATGTATAGCCCCTAGGTAAACGAAAGTCAGAGGAATAAAGAGGTGATGGCCAGAAGGGTATGATGTTATGTAGCCACATGTAACTGTTGTAATGTTTTTTGGACATACCAGGCACTAAGATCAGACCCAACGTGTCACCTTACCCCAAGGGAATGGAATCATAAAAATCAGGCTGGAAGGGACCACAGGAGGTAATTTAGTCCAGCACCCAACCCTAAGGCAGGATCACGTCTACCTGCATCATTTCTGACAGATGTTTGTCCAACCTCTTCTAAAAACCCCACATGTGATCATCTCTGCCAGGTACCCAGGCAGATTTTCTTGCATGCTTGGCAGTTGTTGAGGAGCCTGTCAAACCAACAAAGTCTCACCAAATTGACAGTTGAAAAGAAAGAAAGGAAAAAAAAATGTATATGTCCTTGCAGGACAAGAGGAATCGCTGTTTTCTTAAATTCCTATCTCACCAGACAAAGAACTCATTCGAGTTATTTGGATTATTTTTAATGCTCTGTTTGGGCAAAACATGCACAGTTTGTTCTTCAGGCCATCAAAATTTGGTTTTGACAAGCAAACGCATTTTGTATCAGAATTTTGTAGTCAGTCTTACTATTTTTGAGTCTAATATGGAGGACAATGTCTATACCTATACACATATTTTGAAGATTCATTTTTATATAGTTAAGATATTGAGGGAAAAATGCATCACATTTCACCGTAATGTCTGTTATAGGAACTGTCTTTCAAGATGTAGATCAATATAGCTTTCCATAACATTCCATTGAAAAATGGATGAGAAAAGATTGTGTATATCTTTGTGACTGTTGCATTTTGGTGGTGTTAGGTTGGCTTATCAGAGCAATTAGGATGGACCCACTGAGGCAGTATGAAATCTAAGCTTCAAGTAGACAGGTCTTTGGGCTGGAAAATTTGAAATGTTGAGAAGGAAATCAATTTTGAAGCAAAACAAAACTGATTAAAATAAATGTTTAAGTTGAAATGTTTTGTTTGTTTCCTGATTATTTTCCATCTTTTTGGATTTCTATAAATAAAAATGTAGGAAATTGAAAATGAAAAATCATTTTATTTAAAGTTGCTTGGTACAATCCGTTGTGGGAGTTTTCAGGACCGGTATTGTGCCATTCACAAGGTCTCTAAAGTCTACAGAATACTAGAACTAAGTCTATTTCAACCTCATTAGGATAAGAAATTTTTCTATTAAACTTTCTGGACTATATACAGTCCTTCATTGATACATAGACATTACATGAACTTATCAAAGCTTTGTTGTATAAACCATCTTACCTCTTGATATAAGAGGTAAAAAATCATTCTTATTCTGCTAGTAATTACTCTTGAAAGACCATGAAGAACTTAATGGGTTATTTCAAAGGGATTTTTTTGCTGATTTCTGTTTCTGCTAAGATCCATGTGAACTCCCGTCCCTTAATGAAACCTCAAAAATCAGACACTCTAACATCCTTTTTATCAAAAATACATTGCTTTTCCTGGTTTTGTAAAAATTTGATGCAGTTCCATGCACTTGTAATAATTTCTGACATATTTCAGATTTGCTGACAAATTAGTCACAGTTTCTTTCTGACTTGATGATAGTTTGAACAGGTAAGAAAGATATATGGTAGTGTTTGGAAATGGTGGAATTACTCTATGATTTATGTCTTTGCAGGACTGAGATGCTTTGTGAACAGCCTCACCAATAAGTCTTTTTTGTCCATGGATTTCAGGTAGTTTAATTTGCTTTTGGATATGTCTTTCAGACAGTGACTGTAATTTATTACACCTTGTGGAATACCTTATGTTGATACAAGACAGACAACTTAGAAAACAATGATGATTTCATAACACATGAAAGAGAATGGAAAATAAAAGAATGATGAATACATGGAAATTCTCTTCTTCATCTAAAGTTGCCAGAGTAGGTATATTCTCAAGCCTGCTAAATTAGTAATTATTGTTAGGACTTTGCAGAGACAAAGATATAAATTTGTGTAATAACTACTGATTTTTGACTCCTTGGCTGGAGACTCTTGATGTTTCATGAATCCTGCAGATATGTATCTTATCTGTAGTCTGTGAGGTTGGCAGTAGCTGAACGGTCCCTGAGAAATGGGATGAGCCCTTTCCCCACCAAAAAAAAAAAAAAAAAAAAAAAAAGGATTGTGAAAACCATGTGCATTAAACAAGAGAAGAGAGTCTCTGTAATAGGAATATGGTTGTGCTGAATCTTTCAGGAGATCAAAGAATACAATTCAGACATTAGTTTCCAGATTTCATTACAAGAGTCTACATCAGCTCCACATTAATTCCAATAGAAATGGATGTGAAATAATCCATGTCAGAAGAGAAACAGCAGATCATCTTGTCTAACATCTCTCTCATAGGGAGAGTACCATCATGGCTGTCATGGATAGACTTGTCCAGTCAAGTTTAATCTTCAAAAATTGAGATCCCAAAGCATTTCTGGGCAGCTCTATTCCTTACATCCATGCAATGTTTTCCTCATTGCACTCTGGGGTCATTTTTGCCATGCATCTCTCAGAAGAATCTGTCTCTGTTCTCCAAAACCCTTCATTAGGTAACTGAAGACAGTGATCAGATTCACTCTTATTTTTCTCTTTTCCAGGCTAAACATATGTAGCACCCTCAGTTTCTGGTTTATGTTATGTGCTCCAGCCTCTGAAACATCTTGATGATCTTCACTTCAGTCTATCAGCATTCCTATAGTACTGAAGGCCTCAAAAGTGCAGAGCAGAGGGAAATATATTAGTCCACATTGCATTTCACTGTCTTCTGAGAGCCCAAGGAGGCCACAGAGTCCATGTAGGTACATCATGCAGTTGTAGGTATATTAATTTACAAACCCAGTAAGTCAGTGTTTATAGGAGTTGATTCCTGCAAGAAATCCAAGTCCAGGACTGGCGTCCTGATATTATTCTCACTCTGACCTGAAGAGTGCAAAGATTCTTGTTATATGGGGATCAAAACCCTAAGAAATTTTCAGATATCTAACTTCAGGCCTGTAAGGATAATCTCTGCAGGCAGGACTGGGAAACTTTAAGTTAGCTGTCTTGTGGCACTCTGTTTAGGAAACTGACTCCAGAAAGAGCTTGTGGAGAGATCCATCTTTTGATATTGTTAAAATATGCCCTCATCTGTCCTTTATCCCTTCGGTTGCTGGTTAGAGAGGGAAAGGAACAGCATCTTACAATTTTTAAAGAACTTTTAGAACTTCAGTCAGGAGTGTAATTAAATAGACAATATGTTGGTGATAATGAGATGCATTTTCTGCCTTACAGGTCAGAACCTAATTCCTGCTGCATGCCGGGTGGCTGATTACTGCTCGCTGTCTTTGAGGACTTTCCTGCTGTTTCCACAGCAGTCCACAAACTAGTTAGAAGAATATGCTTGCAAAGTCACGCATTTTAAAATCTCCTCGCTTCCTCTCTTCTTTCTTTTTATTTTTTCTTTACAAGAAGAATTACTTGTTCAAATTTTGTGAGTGCCTCCTTCCAAAGTACACAACAAGATTTGCAGAAATGACTGTGTAGTTGGAGCACTTTTAGGACCCTGCCTTGGTATAAAAGGATGGTAGGTCATACCTTCTGTTCATGCAAGATCTTTTAGTGTCTGAAAGTGGGTATAGGCAATTCTACATGGAATGCATGAATCAGGAAGAAAAGAGAAAAACCCCTGTTGATAAAAAGCTATTTAAGACTGGGTTCTACTGTGTTATTCCTTGATCTTGGCAACATACGGTCCTTCAGAGCAAGGACCTTTCCAAAAGAGATGTCCAGAATCCTTAACCACTGGAAAACTTCTTCATCCATCAATTAAAAAGATGAAGGCAGAGGAATGGCTTATGGTCAAAAGAGAAAAAGAAAGAAGTAGAAGAACATAGAAAAAGAGGAAAGAGGAGAATGAGAAATAGATAAAGGAGGAAAATAAAAATATTAATCATTAAGAAAAGTTCCACTTTCCAAGACCACATTAATTATGTCACATTAATATCTCCTAAACGTTCAGAAAGTTATACTTATGCAGACAACCAGCTGTCATGTTTTGTTTTGAGGTCCAAATTTTTCTCCTGTTTCCTTGAACAGTTCCTACTGTATATTTAACATACATATATGTGACAGGTTTGAAAGAAAATAGGTCAACAGTACTTAAGATAAGTAATACTTTAATCAATTTTAGCATAACTTCTGATGGATAGTGACTGGGGATAACATATTGTCTTCACTAATTCCATTTAAAGTAGCAGGGACATAAAAATTCATATTGTATAAATTGCTTGGAGGACACAAATTATCTATTTTATATCCCCATAGAAACTATAATATCCAGTAGGATACTGTTAAGAACATGTAACAATTTTAGTATCTACCATGATTATTATTGATATACAATGTACATGTAAATCCAGCCTTATTCAAGTCTATGCAGAAATCTTTCATGTATAATGGTTCTGAAGATATAGAAGACCTTGATGATAGATTGTTACTGGACTTTTATTCATTTTATGTTTAATAGATTTTTACCTAAAAAGATCTCCACTCATCTACAGCTTTCAAAATTGGTTCATCTATGTTTGAGAGCAAAGCATGGATTTTGAAGACTGTTTAAATTATTAAACATTTTAAAATTAGTATCATTATTGTGCTTCAAAAATAGAAAATGCACAGGACTTTTTAATGTCGATCAACCCAGGCAAGGCACAAGGCAGTAAAAATGATCTGGGATCTTCTGTGGAAATATCAATGTTCCTAATAAGAATATTGGAACCAGACCTGTAGCTGGTACCTCTCAGCATAACTCCATTGATGTCTAAAGCACTATGCCATATGTAGGCTTGACACAAAGACAATATTTTGACCACATAGTCAAATGGAGGATCTTTCTTGAAAAATCAAAGAGCAGAACTTGTGTGTGTGATATTTTTTTAAGGTGAGAGATGATATTATGTAATGCCAGACAGTAGTGCCAGACAGTCAAGAATCAACAGAAGTTGCTTGATGAATTGATGCTAGAGGAAGAGCATGCAGTCCCTGGACACAGAAGCAGGGAAAATCCAAGATCAAGTAGAGAGGAATTTTAAATCTTCTATATGGCAAAATGCAGCAACCTGGTAATGTTTAGATCAATTTGTAAAGACTGACAAAATATATGAACTTCTACCTGTTGAACAAAAGGTCACACATCAACTGATTTATAAATTGAATGAAAAATAAACCTCATACAAGTAGTGATCTCACCCTATGACAGAGCAAAAAAGATCTTCGGGAAAGGGAATGTTACAGAGGTGCTATGAAATGTGCTAGGCAGAAACATCTCCTTCCATCAGCACCTTCTTCTCTCAACATCCCTTCCAACCACCACTTCTGGGGACCTGTTGCCCATTCAAAGCCCAATGCTTTGAATGAAGTCCTTACTATTTTATTACCGTGAGTCTATCTGCTAGCCATTTACTTGGGCTAGAAGAGAGCTGCTTCTCTCAAGAACCAGGATATTTTGGGAAATGGCATAATGCAAGGGTTTCCACCATGTATTCACTATGAAAATGGTAGTATCCCATGCAAATAGAGCCTGGCTGCAAAGACTTGGATGAAAAGATGCAATAAGCTTATGATGGCCAGTGGATGGAGTAACAGGGTTCAGAGTTATGGCAAAATTGTCAAACCTCAATGGAAATGACCCTCTTTGTTTCATTACTAACCAATTTCTTGGCTAAAGTTAGGCCCACTGATATGGCAAACACTGTCCAAAATCACAGAAAGAGAAGATCTTTGCCCCAAGTGGTCATAGTCTTTACCTCTGCATAAACATGCTCTGCAAAGTGGCAAGACTCACATGCAGAGGCACCACACTGTCACCGTCACTGCTGTGGTTTGTCTCTCTTCAGCCTGTCCTTCTCTTACTGAAACAAAAGGAGGCATTGCCATTCACTTGGAGGAAGAAAAGGATGGAAGGCAAAGCACAGACAGCACCTGCAGCAGCTCTTCCTGAAGACTTAGATAACGTGGGTTTTAATGGGATCTGTCCAAAGTTACCTTAATTGAATAACCAAATCACTCTCAAGCGTGGATGGTATCTGTAGGACAGAATTGCTGCACAGTTTGTTGTGACATTTTTACATTCCAAACAAAATGTGCTCTATGGTGGGATAACATTTATAAATTGCACATCGATTTTAAAGACTATTAGCCTAACTTTCGACCTGCTTTTTGCAGCCTTTCAATATTGTTGTCATGTGTCCTCTTACAAATTAGAATAATGTGTGAATTTTGAAGTCAAGACATGAAAATCTTTATTTTATAATGTAAAATATGTATGTATATTATTATTTAATTTTATATATATTATATAATATATAAAATACTATTACGAGTTATTAGATAATATAGTAGCATATGTATTAGATATTAAACATCAGATATTTATATTATATTTACATTATCTTTATGTAAGTTTTTAAACATAAATGTATAACTTTTGCATGGATTAATATAAATGCTTAAAGTCTTAAAGCAAAAGAGATTTCTCCTGTAAAATTCAACTAATAGTTTTAAAATTGTCATGAGAGTTTACTTCATTTAACTGTCTGAATCCAAGTGAGTAGTATAAAAATACTTTAGAGGAGTTACATTTTCATTTTTGCCTTGTATTCTGTTAGTAAACACCTGTGAGTAGCTGCTTTTTCTATGTCAAGGTCTTTTTATGCACCTGGCTAAGTTTAACTGCCTCTGTGCAACTTCATATGTGCTGCTTGTGGCTCAGGTGCTTAAGCACTTCGCTTAACCAGTGCCCCAGGGAACAAGGGTGAAGGGAAATCTGTCACCTCAAGGCAACAGACTGTCTCCTGTGACAGTGGCAGAAGATTTCACATGGACTTCTGGGAAACAAAAACACATAGGGGACATGGCACCTTAGTGAATTTCTGTCTTTAAGCCTGGAAATGGCTATGAAATGGTCATATGTTGAAACTTGGATATGCTGGCTCCAGGATATATGGCTTCTCAATTGACTTCTTACCCCTTATGGCACTGGGAGCTACCCAAGTCCCTTTCTGGAGCTGGTTTGGAGCCCCATCTGCTGTGTCTCCCCCAGGTACTAGAGTGTTCCCAGCACCCCAAAAATTAGAAAAGGACTTCACATGCTGCCAGCCTTGTCATTGAAAACAGCCAAACAGAATCATGTACATTGCTGTCTCCCTGTGCAGCCACCTCATTTTCACAATGTTCCCAATTTAAGGTTGGTGATGATGAAGCTGCATGATTGTCCAGACACTCCAAAGCTTTGTGAAATACTGTTTTTGCTAATAGACAGGTAAGAGCTACGGACAAAAACAAAACAAACAAACAAACAGTGTTCTCTACATGTTCCTTTTGAAGTGATTTTCCTAGATTTAGGTTATCCCATCTAGAAGAGAAACACTTCTTCCTGTCAATGGATTTGCTATTAAAAACAGCATTAAAACAAACAATAAATGTTTATTGTATTCACTGGCAGTGACAGGTCTTTTCAATCTCATGTCGAATAATTAATGGGAACATGATGAATTACCCTCCCATTGATTTGGTGGAGTTATCTCTGAGATAATTTTGATTCCAATGCCTTTTGTTTGACTTAGTAGTATTTTTTTAATGGCCAGAAAACTGTGCCTTTATAATCAATACTTTTTAAAAATCAAATGTAGGAAATATTGTATAAGATGGTATATGTATGGTATAAGGTATTTGTACATAATTATTTCTTTTTCTTTTCTTTTTTTATTCCTAATTGTTTCTACACATAATTCTTTCTTTCCTGTACATTCAATAGCCACATTTATTACCTGTTCAAAATATGAGCTTGTAATTTCTGAACTTATTCTTGTGAACTTTATGAACTTACAAAATGAAGGTTTTTTTTGGTATAAAAGATAGTGTTAGCATGGTGCAGTAATACAGTGTGTGTCCCAGTATCCACTGCCCTATCCTCACCCCCATGCTGTTCTGCAGGCTTTGAGACTGCTGTTTTAGTTTAAGGTAAGCTAAGAACCATTTTTCCCTTGATCTTTTTATTCCACATGCACAAAAGAAAATGCTAGGACGTTGCTACTGATTTTTTTCCCCCAATATGTGGTCATTATAAGCAGAAAAGAAGCTCACACTTCTACCTTTTAATTGGGCATTTAGCAGGACAATGTTTGAAAGCAATTAATGGGAAAAACATTTTTGTCCTGTTTTATCAATTGGTCTCCAAGAAAAATGCTGCCCAAAGTAACCATTATGTGCAAGCCAGGAAACTGTTGTCCTTTTCAGTTTTTCCCATGTCACAATTTATTCATTTAATTCAGTTCTACAAAATTACTGCAGTGCCAATTATCTCTCTATGTGTAGAAAATGAGTTTGGCCTACTTCAGCTTTTCCTTCATTTTATGCCTGTTTTCTGCTATTCTTCAATGAGTGAGTAATGTGCGATGTGAAAAAAGGGAGGATCTTCAAAAATATGTGAAGTGTCTAGAGTGGCTTTTTGGTACCTGTGAAGAGGCCCCTTGAAGAAGCTTAAAGGACAATGGTATATTGCGGCTAGCAGTGGTTTATTTTGTCCACATGACTCATTTCACACGCACCCAGGCAACTGATGAATGGAGGATTAACACAAGTTTTCACCTTATTGAAATGAGTGATTCAAAGCAAACAAATAGGACTAACTAGGTTGGAATATGAAATTAAAGTTTCTCCAAGTCCTTTTGTTGTGCATCACTTTCAAACTTAATTAAAAATATGATGGCTTTGAAATTACTTTTAACTAACTTTGCTAAATAACAGTAATTTTATGTTTCTTATTGTCACACAACCCACTTGTTTCATATTTGAAGACTCTAGGGGACTGTTCAAACATGTTAACAAAAAGTTATTTTAAAACAAAATGAAAGTTACTTCATACATGCTTTTATTTTTTTTTGTATGTATATGGCCTTACACTAATTTTTATTCTTAACTGCATTATATATTTCTATAAGTATTTATAGATTGAAGGTAGCACAATAAGAAAAGTGCTTCAGGTGCTTCAGGAGTTGAATGCAATCAACTCCTTAAGCTTTATAATTGTACTCCATACTGGTTGGCTCTATCAGTGAACTCCACTTAATAGTGTCTAATTTTATATAGCACTAAATTACAACACATAAGCTATAATTTCGCAGTTTCTAAAATAACAGCTTCCCTTAAGGAAGGATAGGTTAACATCTTGATATAGTGAAGTCAATACTCAGGGTGCACAATGCCTATCACACCACAACATCTTCTTTCAATTTCCTTTAAGATGCAACAAATTGATATCAAATCTTTCTCCATGGAAGAGAAAGTGAAGCATACCTAATTGTCTGTACATTTAATGGGCTCTATGGACTTCTCTTGTTCTCCTCCACACCTTTCTTTCTGACCTCTCTAATGAACTGGAGACTCAACAGCTGAATAGTTCAATTGACTTCTGTGGAGCAGGCCCTATTAAACACTGCATGCAGAGCTACACAGAAGTTTCAGAAAACTGTTGAATCGCAACTTCTGTCATCAAATTTTATGAGTATAAACCTGATAATCCATAAGTAATTTCTATAGAAGTTTCTTTTCTGAATCAAACCCAAGAATTTTTTTTGTGAGAGTACAGGGGAGAAGAAGGAATGGTTCAATTCCCCATCTAAACTGTGGCTAATCCTTTCTGCAAACTGGTACCTAACTGGTACATACCTGGCCAGGGATCCTGGAGGCTGAGTCTCTTCTCTCTTTCCTTCAGCAAGCAGGATCACTGTGGGTGAGCACTCACAAGGTCCATTTTCGTCACACTGCTGCTATGCGACAACAATGCAGTGCAGTGACTTAACCTTTATCCTTAGGGGAGCAGAGTGAGTTGGGATACAGGATGATCCATTTAGATTTCCGCTATGAATAGCGGACATTTGCTAAATTCTGATTCGAAAATCAGAAAAATTTGATTGCTGCTTCTGAAAGAGGTTTTGACTTGAGGGGACATCTGCTTACTGCTCAGTGAAGTAGGCCAGACCTTCAGCAAATTTACCCGAAAATTAAAGTGCCCAAACTCTAAGCTGTCCCTCACCAGTGTCTTTCAGCTTGACTGACTGGAGCATTTTCACAAACACACAGGTCTTTCCCATAAATCAATTTCTTCTGTCAGTCTTAGAAGCTTTCACCAAGGCAAGGGAATGTGGAGCGTTCTTATGAAAAAATTTCCAGATATTTTCTTTGTGAAGTGGAAAGCCTAACCTATATATTTTGCTTCTCTCAAATTTAAAAAGACTTAGAACTTTTTTTAGAACTTTAGAAAGAATTTCAGTCTAAGGCAGGCTTTTCATACGGAAAATATTTTCACAGCTCTTACCATAATAAGCAACAGGTTCTCTGTATGGAAATATAGAAAGTTCCTGCTAAAAGTAATTAAAGTTTATCAGAAATTAAATTCCAGCTTATATGAAATTTCAACATTTTCAATTGTGCTTTGCTTCAAAAATTTATCTTGTGAACCCTCCTAAATACAAATTTGAAATATCTCATTAAAAATAATCTTCTAAATAACCTATTTGGAGCAGTGAAATCATTTTGGATGATTTATAAAATAAACCAGCATATTTAAGATCAGATAAATGGAAAATTGTCTACAAGTTGTACAGTACAGTATTTGAATATTACACTGGGACAAAATAAGAATCAGAACACAAGTTTTATTGAGACATAAATGTCAGATTTGTCCTTGAGAAGCATTTCATTCTAGAACACTGTCCAAGTAGCATATCTGTCCCAGTAAGAAATGTAATTGCTCCAGAAGAAAGTCTTAAGAATAGGCAGTGCCATCACTTCGGTGGATGATGATTTGCAGCCTAAGCAAGAATGAATCCCTGGGCATGAGAGATGAGATGAGACTTCAGAAAGTACTGGTGGCTGCAAACCCAAAAGCAGCCAGGAAGCAAATCGAAGAACATAGCGGCAAGGATGCTCCAGGCTTGTCACTGTTCCCAGTGCTGTGCTCCTCTGGGAAGAGGGAGCTTGGCATTGTCCATACTATGCTCAATTTCTACAACATGAGGTACCTGAGACCTTGAAGGAGGCTAATGTCACTCCAGTCATCAAAAGGGCAAGGAGGAGAGCCTGTGGAAACTACAGGCCAGTCAGCTTCACCTCCATCCCTGGAAACTGATCCATCCATCCATCCTGGATGTCATTTCTAAGTATGTGAAGGACAAGATGATCAGTAGTAGTCAGCATGGTTTCACAAAGGAGACATCATGCTTAAACAACAGAAGAGCTCCCGTGACATCCACAAAGGCAAGCTCAGGAAGTGCAGGCTCAGTGAGCAGACAGGGTGGTGAGACAGAGAAAGCAGCTCCATGGAGAAAGACCTGCAAGGAGCCCTGGTGGACAAAAAGTTACAGCCAAGAAGGCCCATGGTATCTTCTGGGGTACATTAAGAAGATCCAGCAGGTTGAGGGAGGTGATCCTTGTTAACCCTGGTGGGGCCACATTTGAAGTACTGTGCCCAGCTCTGGACTCCATTGAGAGAACACAGAACTACTGGAGCAAGGCCAATATGATTACTAAGATGATGGTAGATGATGAGGACTGGAGCAATTCTCCTGTGAGGAGAGGTTGTGAGAACTGGGCCTGTTTGACCTGGACAAGAGAAGGCTGAGAGGGAGATCTTATCAACATGTATAAATACTTCAAGGGAGGGTGTCAAGAGGACAGACTCTTGGGCACACTCTGTACATTGATGGCCAGGGATAGGATAAGATAGGCCACAAACTGAAACACAGGACTCTACCTGGCTAGTTACCCAGTCATGTAGCCGGCAGCCCAGCTCCACACTGATATACCATCATGACCAGATACAGTTTCTAGAATCTATATCAAGAATATTTATTTCCATAACGGGTCATACTCAGTGTTTTTTGACAAATAAAATTTGCATTGCCAGACAATTTTTCTCTTCTTTAGGCTAGGAATGACACAGCTGTGTTTTGTATGGGAGTAAAAATACATGAAGGTAGAAGCTTTAACACTTCATGAAAATTTCATGGGAACTATGATTTAAAATATTATCAAGTGTTTAATAATTGTACTTGATGGTGCTATTACACTGCCCTCAGTAGGGATCATTTTACAAGCCAGTAGTGTTTAGTTTTTCTTTTTCTGTTCTTCTTTCCTTTATTTTTGAATTCTTCAACTTTCACAAGGAAAAAGCTAGTCCCAAGAACAGAATGACAAACCCAAGTATAAGAAACATCTGCAGCACAAAAGTACTCAAATCATTAGCTACTGATGTTCAAAAGTATGAATGAACTTAAAGAATAACATAAAGAATAAAAATAATATAATAACAATTGCCCCTCTCACCACCTCAAGGTTTTTATATTATTAATACTAACAATTGCAAAACAAGCACTGTGCAATACTGATTAGTGGAGAAAAAGAAGAGCAAGGAAATGTGGCTGGCAAACTATACTATTTTCTGCTTAACAGACTGATGTGGCAGTGCTGGTATCAAACTCATCTTTATTCATTCCTCTCCCTCATTCCATTAACTCACAGGTCCCAGGGAAGTCAACACGCCATCACGCTCAACCTCCTTTGAAACTTGCCAAAATGCATGCAGAAAAAGCATTGCCCAGTCCAAGCAGTTACACCTTGTCTGTTTTATTTTCTCCTGCCTTTTCGCTGGATGCTCTTTTAAGTCCCACTTGCTGTCCAGAACTGCTGGGTAGTGCTGCTGTGTGCGGCGAATCAGCCGCTGCATTGCAGACCAGGGATGACAGCTGATCAGGAGGGAGTTAGCATGATTCCTCTCTCTGTAATTTGTAAAGTGCTTTGGGGTTCAGTGGAGTCTGCCACAGAAATGTGTTATTGCTACATCTTAAAGGTTATGCAGCAGTGAGGCTCAGCGGAGCACTGCTGGGTCCCAGGGCTTCCCATTTTTCTGATGGCTTTGGAGGAAGGACATTTGCAAACTCCTGGATGCAATCAGAGACCAAAAATGGGTCAATTGCTGATCCTGCAACAGCCCTGGATGAAGTCTGCCACGCGCCCTACGGAAATAGGAGTTTGATGAGAGGCCAGGGAGGTTACCTAAGGTGGAGAAAACTAAGAGTTGTGTTTGCTTTGTCAGGAGTCCAGGCGTAGAAAGGAGATAACTCCGGTTTACTGAAGGATTGAGTTGAAACAGCTGCTGAATCTTCATGGATGAGTCTGCTGAGCAGCCCTGACTCTCAATCATCCTCCCCAGGCACAGGCCCCCGCCCCCACTCCCAATCCAAATTGGGAAAGGGCTGAGGATTTGTCTCGCTCAAGACCTCGGAGGGGCCACAAATGTCAGCTGCTCTGTCTGATGACTAGCGTGCTGATTATGCACCTATCCAGACACATGGAAACTCCACAGGGAAAAGCTCCCCAATACACACACATTTGTAATCTCCTGTGAATAGAGTCCTAAGTGCCCATTAACTATTGCTCAATTACACGGGAACTCTGCAGAAGTAAATATGGCATGCACATGAATATCAATTAAAACCATTATGATCAGTGTGGCCGTGAGTCAGGAGGGAAATGTGCATAATCTTGACAGAATAACGAAGACATGCTGCATTTTACCCGGGTGGATTGAAATAGAGTGTTAAGCTAAGAAAAGCTTTTGCATTTTTAAAAATAATTTAACGAGCCCAGAATAGTTTTGAATCACATCCGCCTGCAACTTCAGTTGTTAAAGTTAGCTTTGACGTGCTTTTTTTTTTTTTTTTTTGAAAGACAGAGGGAAAAACCTCCACTGCTGAGCCTGTAATTTCTCAATTTCCCTTTCCTCCTTCCATTGTTTAGCTTTCATAATAGCCCTGTCCTATATAACACCGCACACATACAATCAGCAATCAGATACTTGCACGAAAAATGGCAATGGAAGTTGCCTGGCTGAAAGACTAGACACAAATACAGAAAGCTGGCCTGGAAAGCAATTTAAATTGAAAGCAAAGGAGGTCTGGCAGCTGAGAATCTACTTTGTGGGATCTAATTCTATTTTTTTTTCTACCCACCTATTGGGTGGCTATGGGGAAGTCTCAGGATGACACCATTATCACTAGTGTAAGTTTAAAAGAGTGACAATGCCTGGCAATGAAGGCCTTATAATAAGGATCTCTTAACGGCTATGGATTTTACCTTAGGAGGAGAAGGACAATTGATTCTCATGAGACACCAGGGGTAGGCTGACTAACAGTAGTTAAGGTAATATCCAGGTGACACCTAACTTACCAAATGTGCCCTCATTTTCACCCTTGTAGAAGCATAAATGTAGTCTTATAAACTTCCTATACATATATATATATAAATATATATGTTTCTGTGCTAAACAATTAGCATCCTTTCATGAGTGCTATTGAATTTTGGAAACCTGTTGTCTTGAAGTATATGATATAGACCCCTCAAGCCATGAATGAGAGGATTTGGGGTTGTGTCTGCCATCTCTCTTAGGTCATTGCCCATGGCTCCTACACATGATTTTGACAACATGTGTGGTTATTGCGTGGTGCATCCACTTTGGCTTAAACTAATTTTAAAGTTTTCATTGCTTTGAAGTCAGCCATGTTCTCTTGTGGCCTAAAAAAGATGGGCAGGTTACATCCATAGCGATAAACTAAACCGGACCACTGTGTGGGCCAGACGCTGACTTGTGGTCATCCACACTGTAAACTTGTTAGCTTCATCCCTGGCATGCTTTTGACCTATGTCAGCTAGCACTTTTGTAGACAATGTCTGGGCATGATTGGGGATTAGTGTTGGTCAGAAACCCTCTCCGGCAGACACCAAGGGCTTCGCTGAAGGGATCTGAGTCATTCTCAGACCTCAAGCTTGGTTTATTCACTAAAGTGTACCTGTAGCCCACATCTATCTTAGCGCGCTCCAAGGAGCAAGGCAAGGATTCAAGCACCTTCCTGCCATTGTCCAAAATATTTAATTATTAGCAACTTCCCCAGCACATTTTTGGCCTATGCCATCCGTCTTCTATGCAATGCCCAGACACAATCCGGGCAAGAGTGCTGGCCAGGTACTGTTCCCAGTAGGCAGAATGGAAAATAAAAAGAGTTTAGCCATATGGTTACAAGCCATGCCTTGCCACTCGCCATCAGAGCAGAGAACGGGCCCTGGCCCGTTTTATGTGCTCGGATAGATGTAGCCATAGAGACTGGAATGTTTGCACTGCTTTTAATTAAATGGAAATTGTGTTTCACGGCAGTTCTCACAACAGTTTAAATCTGTGGGATCAGGGTGATGTCTGATCACTGAAGTCAGAGACTGGTATGTAGACTGAAAATATATGTTGCTGCATCTGTGTTGGCAAGGTAGGTAATTAGCACTGGATGCAGTACAAGTGGGCTGACAGACTACATTGTATTAAATAAAGCAAACAGACTAGATTCTGAATGTAGTGTAAGCTTGAGCTTGTGATAGCTTCAGAAAACAAAATGGGGCGGTCCTAGGGGACTTGTTTAGAATTATTGTGCTAGGAAAATACTTAAATATTTTGACATAATTATTCTAATTTTGACCTAGAGGAGATAACAGCTGGAGGATTTTAGGGCTGTGGATACATTTCAATTTTCTACTAATTTGCAGCATTCCAGACAGTTAAATCTACAGATTAAAAAAAAAAGTTTTATACTCTATTTAATATAGCCAAAAAAAGGAAACATTAGCTAGTAGATATTGTGAAATCTGATCAAGCAAATCTCAGTTGGCCAAGATGAAACTATGTATGCAATGATATTCTGAGGAGTGATTATTTCAGCCCCCAAACTTAGTTTTTGTTTACATAAATATTATTTCACATAAATTGTCTAGAGCGGGACTCATCCATTGATATTTATTGCTAAGTGACATTTTCTGTCCATTGTTAGGTTTTTGTCCCGTGCTAAAACTTCAACACAGGCTCTTCAGGATCACTATTAACTGAACTCAGTGCAATTTCTTTGCTGGAATGGGCCCTTGCTCTGTGCAAACTAAAAGCTCTAGGTAGCAATTTTTAACAATCTTGTATGGCCATAAATTTTCAAAGTGGTTGAACGCAGCAGAGAGAGTGTTTACATCTCCCACCTCTCTTTTAGATGACTAAGGGAGTCACAAGGATCTATCGCCAGTCACAGGGATCTATCTGCACCTTGGGAAGAGATGAACTCAAGGTACCAAGAAATTCTTGCAGGAAAATGCAGAGCCTCAGCATGCATGGATTTTATCTGCCTTTGGTGGGTGGAGATGACCTTCAGTTGGTGGCCTGTGTGGTTAAGCCATTCAAACCTTTGCCCTCATTTACTTGATCAATACAAGATTCATAATGTCCTCCTTCCAGCAATGGGTTAAACTTAATTAATTAATATTGGAAAGCACTCTGGAAATGAAAAGTGCTCTACTGTATAAGTGCTGACTATTAGCCATTATTAGTTCCTTTCTTGGTTTTCATGCATCAGCCCACCTAAAAGACAACTCGAAAACTTTTTCTAACTGGTAGGGGTTTGCCAATTCAAATAGCCAGTTTATAGTACATTTAACAGGTCATAGTGGCACATTTTTAATGACCTGTGGAAGGTTTGTGGCAAAGTGGGCAGAAAGGTAATTTCTGTCTCTGCTTTTTTAAAAAATTTAATAGGACATAATTTGAAATGAGGAACAAAGTTTCCTAAAGAAATCATTGTGTTGGCAAGGCTGGTTAAATAAAGCATCCTACAGGAACTAGGTAATAAATAAAAAGCCTGCCTTCACAAGGATTTGTCATTGTCTGGAAAGCAGAGAGAGAGGGAAAGAGAGAGAGAGAGAGACTAAAATAATTAAAGGTGCTTATTCTAGTGTAGTAGCACAGTAAATGAACTATGCTTGGATTTTCTCTTCACAGGAGCTAAATCTGTGACCTTCTGTACCAGAGGAAAGAGTCCTTTGTGTTCTGAGCTCTAATAGCCTTACCATGATTTGATTTCGACCAGGGTGTATGAAACACTTGTTATATTTATTTTCATTACCTCCATCCTTTTTCTTTTAGCAAAGAAGTGTTGGTTTTAATCTTCAAGGAGAAAGTGGATTGTTTTTGTTTTCCACCTTGATTAACTGGATGTCTTTATATCTTTGGTTTATCTCCTATGTTTCCGAGTGTTTCCTTTACCTTGTGGAATAGTGTTAGAAGTCTCTGTACAAAAGCAAAAGCTGTGGTTGCTATAGCAATAACCAATCTGATGAAGCTGTGACCTAAATCATGACTGAGAAAAATAGTACCTTTTCTATATCACTGCAGTTACTGCTTCCTTGGATTATGCTACTGGTAGGCAGGATTTATTACCTAAAATGAACTTTTTAACTCCAATATACAAGAAAAATTAAAACGGTAGTTCTTTAGCAGTGCAGTTGGGTGGGAAAATGAGCAACTTAAATCTGTTAAAATGTATAGCTGCAAAGGACTTCTGCTCTTGGTAGTATATGTGTAGCTACCAAGTTCAGAATAATGCATTTCTTGAAAATCCAGGGTTGATCACTGGAAGGTACTTAAATCAATGTAATACACAGCGAGGATTTATTGATCATTCTGGAGTAGCAACTTGCCCAACTTCTTGAATTCCTTACTTCCTGCCATGGCATGCAGTCATCTGGCAGTAAAGGAGGGAAATATTCCCTAGCAGAAATTGTTTCCTTCACTGATGAAAATCTACGGTGAGGATTATAAGACCATTGCCTAAGATACAAAAAGAGTGGTTCTTAATTGGCTCTGAGCAGCAATGAATCCCTCATCAGTAGGAGCTATATATTGAGATATTTCTGCATCTACTTTATTTTCTCAGCTGACAAGACTCTGTAACACAGTAGCCAATATTATGAAGGATATGATGGAGTGAGGTTTATCCCATCACGCTTCAGAAACTCAGATTTGAATCTATGCTTATGATCTAGGTTTCCTCTGCAGTCAATGGAGAGACAGAGAGAGACAGGGAGAGAAAGAGTGATTTTCCTTCTACTAAAGTAGGTACTTGAGATAGATGGGATGAAAATCTTAGTAGAGCACCTCTGTCTCTCTGTGGACTACAGAGGGGGCTTTGACAACTCAGTCCAAATACCTAACTTTAATATTGATGCAGTTTCATGCCATGATCTTCTTCTGCTAATAGCGCCAAGCAATGAATCAAGTATGGATAGACATTAGGGTTATGGCAACATGGTGGGAGTGCTGCGGTCAGATCTTCAACTTTCTGAGCATTAACTTGACTGAACACTACCAAGTCAGTGTTGAATCTAAGAACAAGAAATGACTGAACTGCAGGAAGATGGAAGCAAAATTATTTGTATTGGAGAGGAGGGGAAGCGGGGAGTTGGCAGAATTAACTGAATGAGCCTCACTGGAGGAGCAAGCACAGGTTGGCAATTGTGACTGCATTTAGCTTGACAAGTAGCTAGCTAAGAGGTACTTGTGCTGTTATTACCCTCCCTGCTAGACCCTCACCCATCCTTCTGATGTAAACCCAAGTGGGTAAATCTTAAGACTCAAGAGACAATTAAACGGATTTGATGAGACTCATTGGGAAATCAAAGTTGCAGTCCTTCTTTGCTGTCAAAGATTTGGACAGGAGATGCACAAACAGTAAAGAGGCCTGGCTGCTGATCTATTTGGAGATAGCTAAAATCACCCATTTCTTACGACCGCCTGGTCTCTTCAACATCTGCTGTGCACTTGGCTCAGAAACTGCCTGCTCTCTGAAATCTCACCACACATGACGTGATGTGTCATTAGGATTGTGACACAGCAGTGACATTTAAAGGGACACAAGCCAGACTGTCAGCTCTACCAGAACACATGCTACAGCTTTCCCAGTTACAATTGGTCCCAATATAGAAATGAGATCACCTGTGACCATTTTCAATTGCCTTGGGATAGATTGCCACAGGGAACCGTTAGTTTCCTGAGTGGTCAGTTAAAACCAGTAAGGACTTAGGAATCCCTTTAATTTTTCAAAAGCTCTTTCCCTTTCTCAGCACTCATATCTGATTGATGGTGGTGCATTTATGAACTGGAAATTATGTGGCTACTGGCCAATGTGCAATATAATAAAATATTATGGTGAGAAGACTTAATATTTCATATATAAGGAAACTGAAGTGTGATCCTCTGCAAAAAACTGACTTCTGTTGCAAATAACACTTGTGCACAGCCCTAAGACAAAGCATCAATCCCGGTGACTAAATAACAAAGATCACACCCTCCTGGTAAGAAGGAACAGAATGATCAGACCTGGAATCAATTCTCTCCTGAAATTTGTGGTTCAGTTTTGCCTTCAGTAGGCACCTTTCTTAAGCAGGAGCAGAGCACAGCTAAGGATGGATGCAGGAGCGAGCACCCAAATATCCAGATGCTCCCATCACTCTCCCATCATTTCTTGCCTTCCTGCCTTCTACTCTGTCATGGAGAAATTGTTTAAGAAGTATTTGGGCCTTTTATCCCCACTGTCTGCTCTGATGTTATTGTCATGGCATTCAGTGAGAACCTGAGATTACATATCCTCAGTTTTTCTAATCTGCCTACTTTGTTCCCAGTGTTTTCACAGTTTCCCTTTTGCAGCAGAGTAAAGAGGTGCAGAGATTCACCTGTTTTTTTTCTCCACAGTCCCCGTTACAGTGCTTATATTCCTAGGCAGTGATATGGAACGAAGTATCTTCTTCCAAGAACTGGGACTCTCCATTTCTATCCACCATTGACTTAAAAAGAGAATTTCCATCACTGCTCAGCCTTTCTTTATATTGTGGCTGCAAAGCACCATTTCAGAAGTGCCATCACCTTTATCTTTTTACATTCTGATGTAGTCTGTAATCAACACTAGCTTCAGCGACTCTCATTACTAGCTCTTGAAGTGATTCTTCAGACTCAGCAAGAACAACATCATCATCAGATTACAGCATCTGCTTCCTCCAATTTCAGTCTTAACCCTGTAGCCAACAACAACGATGCGCATTTGCATTTCAGTGTGCAGGCAGAGCTGAAGCTGTGCCGTGATGCAGCCCTGCTTGACTTTCCTCCTGCCCATCAAGCACTGTGCAATGATGTCCTTTGTGAGTCTTTTCACCTGTTTCTGGGCATGTACAGTGCAGGAAAATAGAGAAATCTGTAAGAAAGCCCAAACAGATATTGAGAGCTCAGTGTAGCATTCAGCTACTCATTTCTCTTCTGCAGTGCAGATCCTTTTACACTATATTTTTTGTGATGGCAGTCTGTTTTTTTTTATAGTTTCATTCTGAAAGCAGATTTCCAGCAGTGTCATCTGTGAGCTAGCCTGTGTTTTGTTCTTGCTCTGCACAATTTTGCTTTATATGTTTCAGTGCCTTTCTCCAAACACTATGCCCATTTTTCCTTTGTGTGTTTGAATAACAAGTGGAATTATTTGGCAATGAGCACATCCTCTCAGACCTCCCTCCTCTCAGAGTAGAATGAGTTTAGTATCTCCCATTAAGTCCCATGGCCGCTGCCCTGTTTTTCCACAGAAGTTTGCAGATCTTACGGGAAATCTTGATAGCAGTCTAGCATGAGAGTGTTCTCTTCAGGTACAAAAGCAGGCAGACATGAGAATATCTGGAACATGAAGCATTGATTATTTGAGTTAATGACCCCCCTGTCTTCCTGAAAGAATAAAGATAAAAGCTCATATAGGGAATTTTCATGTTGTGATCAGCGTTCTGATAGCTAGAGGTACTCTATTTATCTTCTCTTTTTGTGATTGTTTGTCTGTTTTATAATGGCATGAGTTCTCTCTTCACTTCCTTTATTACTATTGTACTAAACAGAAAAAAATATTTACAAAAAAATGAATTTGCAAATCTTGACACACGGTGGCATCTAGTCCTTCCCTAGGTAGATGGACTCAATGGTGATTTACATGGGCCAAATGTGACACTATCTACCTCCTTCCCTTATTCTCATCCCCTCAGTGCAGAAACCTGTGGGTTTTAAGCACATGAGCCAGGAGGAATCATCTAACCTTAAGAAAACCAACTTAATGTCCATGGTGAGCCTAGGAAAATAACAGGTTAGCATAGTCTCATTGATTTGAAAAAAAAAAAAACCAAACATTTAAAGATCTGATTTGAAAGCAACACCGAATACTTGAAGTTAGGTGAAAAGCCCTGAAGCAGCCCCATTAACCAAAAAACCCAGGTGGACAACATGGAATTGGTTACGCTTGGTTCCTAATTTCAAGGAATTTCTACAATCATGCAGGCTGGAAATATACATATATATATACATATATATGTATATATATATACACACACACATATATATTTGCAAATGGAGCATTAGATATGCTCCAGGAATGCCAAAAAGGTCTTTACAATTACAAGTTTTAGAACTATCTGATAGTAATTAGATATATCTGATCAAGTCCTCACTTAAAAATTTAGATCCTTAGATCCTTGGAGAGTCCATGGAGAGCACCCAGTCTGACGTCTTGTTCAGTGCAGGTTGCTGATTTTTCTTTAGATCTATTTTTATTCTCTTTATTTTTTTTCATTTTCTGTTGAAATGTTTTTGAGTGTTTGCTCAACATATATCATCTACAGCACCCATTATAATGAAATTCTGTAACATAAATTGAAGCCTTGTGGCATCAACATAGAAAATTGAAGTAAATTTCTTATGATTAGACACTAAATGCATTCACATGGCCAGTCAAATTATGAGCAAAATTAAGCCACATTTAAACATAAGCGATCTTGCAGCTAAACCCCCAGAATAGGAAGGGAAAAGCTCTGAAGAGAGATAATTAGCTTTATCATTTCACCTTTCACATCAAGCTTGTATCCTACATTTTTAAAGACTGTCAGTTAGTGATTCCTAGAGCAAGTTAAAATCCTGTATCATTCCCAGCAGTAAACTATGCTAAGGGAATATTGCTACAAGTGTTAGTAAAGAATTAATAAATGTTCACTGTGAGAGTAGTTGGAGGGTAGACGTTGGTAGAAAGTATTAAGTCACTTAAAGCTGTGGCTAGGATACAAATACTCACCTGTCATATCTAAGTTGACAGTCAAGAAATAAGTACTTAACATTATATTCTCTTAACATTTCTCAACATGTTTCTTAACATAGGTATCTATTTTTTATACATTATTTCTAATATTCTCACAACCAAAATCTCTTGTAACCAACTTGCAGTATTCATCCATCAAATCAGAAAATTTAATCAGAAAATGAGAAAGAGGAAAAAATAGAAAGGAGAAAAATACAAGAAAAGGAAGATAAATAGACGGGAAGATTGAAGGCAGAGAGGTCAGTGGAAGGCTGTGTAGATAGAAAAGGATTATAGTTCTAGTCAAGACAACCCTAGCAGGTTAAAAACTTTTGTAGAAAAAAGGAGGTGGTTGCAGATGGGCAGGTGGTATCAGCTTGCTTCTGTAGATCTTACTGCTGGTTTTGACCATGCAGGAAGGCAAAAGCAGCAAGGAGTAAATAAAATACAGGAAAATTGAGCGATTTATGTGAGAAAGGAAAAGAGCAGGAGAAGAACTGAAAATGAAAGAAAGATAGAATGAAGAACAAACATGTAGGGAGAAAGTCAGAGGAATGAAGGAGGAATGTCTGAGGAACCTTCCCCTGTGAAGTAACATGAAGAACAAACTTTTGCTACAAGATGACGACAGCTGAGGACATTGGCCTATAGCCTATCTTCTCCTGATGTTCTTTTACTCTTGAGTATGACCTGGCAATTGCCATCAAAAGATATAATAAGAGAGAGTTTTGGTGAGATTTTTGGAATAATTCAGTTAGTGTCAGGAGATATGAATGATGTTTAGATAAGCAACCAAATGAAAACTAAACCATAAATGTCTATTTTTTACCCTTCTATGCAACACTGTCTCATTAGAAAATGACCTTGAGGCTTTCTGCAAACCATTTCTCTTTTCTAGCTGGTATTGGAACACACTTTTCGTGGGACCAGAATTGCAGTTAATCTGAAGCTTATCTGGGGCTAATTCCCCCCAAAAGATGCAGCTACATCAAGAATAAAAGAATATAACACACAAGTAAACTCATCTGAAAAAATCCTGATTCTACAGAGCAATAGAAGAGAGTAACGGAGTACATGCATGCTGAGATAAACCAACAGAGTCTACAGAAAGGTGGTTTGTTTTTTGGGTTAATAGCAGCAAATTTTCACTGATCTCTTGGGTACCTCCAGAACCTTATAATTTCCCTCTGAAATACACTGTACTTATTTCTCTGTTCTCTCTGCTTAGCTGCATCCCACTGAAATGAATAGGGTCATACCAGCACAGGATTAGGAGGATGAAACGGAAAAATAATGCTGTTTTATACACAAGTTGCAACTGAAGAATGAGGAATCAAGAAGGACATCCATGGTCTTACTGACAAATATAATGTACAGATCTGATGAATTAGAAATTCTTTCCATTTACAGCCCAACATGAAAAGTACAGCACTGAAGTCTTTGTCAGCTCACAGCATTATTTCATTTTGCTAGTGGAGTGTAATTTAAATTCTCTACATTGACCAAGTTGAAAGTAGTAGTATAGAGTTGGGCAGAAAATTGTAAAAAAACTCAAATTAAATGTTTGATAGCATGGCGCTAGATAGAGTGGTAATTAAGGATATGGTACATGGGAGGATGGAAAAGCAATTAAATATGAGGTTCTTAGTAGGCAGAGAATTCTTTGCATGACTTGGACAGGAAGAAGAGGTCATTGAAGCGCATTCTGCTTATTTTATTATTATTCATGAACTTTATTGTACTAAAATTATAAATAGGCTAAGTGTGAGTGACCCAGAACAGTTTGGCTTCTGTCACAGCTGGATTTAATTGCAGTCATGTTGTCCGCCTTCCTATTCATTTTCTGCCTCCAGCAGCAGCACTGCCAACTCTGTGATTTCCCTCCTGAGGCTGCCATCTAACTATTTGATTCAACATTTAACATTCAGCTCTTGGAGTCGTGTGTTTATTTTCATTCTTTTATAATCAGGATCTTATTTTGCCAGATGATCTTCACAGCTATATTCCATATCAATGTATCTAGAATGTATGTACAAAATTGTGCTGCTAAAACTATGTTGAAAGAGTGATTCCATTACAAGTCAATATTTGAATTGTTTTGGGGAAGTGGTTTAAATGATTACTTTGCCCAAGCTACATGAGCTAGGCACTGTGTAAGTGGCCAAGTGAAAGAAGGCCTTATCCTGATGCAACAATATCTTTTTAAATTCACATGTTATGCCAAAAAAAAAAAAAAAAAAATCCTATGTAGGTAAGACCTACATTTTTTAGTCCTTGGAGCTGTGAAGAAAACATGACCCAAGTGTATTGAAAATGCTTAGATAATACTAGAAGGCAAAAAAAAAGAACATCAGTTGTGATGTTTTTTCAATTTCATTATTTTTGTGCCAGTCTCAAGGTTTTGGGGGCCTGAACTTTGGAATCCCAAACCCTGGGGAACAGTAGCAATGTTGGCTATAATTAGATGGTATGATCTTTGGGACAGGGACTCTGCCAACTGATGTGTTCACACATAGCACAGTACAAGGAACTGCTGCCCAAAGGTACGCTTTCTGGTCCTACCACAGTTCAAATAATAAATTACTATTAAAGAAGATGCTCACCCCACTTCTAGGTGCCCATCTGCTACCTGTCCACAATGCCTTTCCATTTCCCCTGTTCAGTCTATGGCTATATCCATCCCAGAGATGTCTTTGACAGAATCCCCTATCCTGACATTTTTGCTATCCCGAGTCACCCTTATTTCTTCAGGACACGGGTTATATGCACCTTGCTGTGAGGCCTGAGCAATGTACTGATACTTCAACACATGCATTTACATATGTGACCTGCTGTGAGCTTATGCAGCAACAAGGAAAAGATGAATCATGCTAACTCTTCTGCAAGGAAAAGGACGAAAAACCTAGCTCTTACTGCCTGCCTAAATTTAGTCCTGTTATTTGATACAGGATGAGCATTACCTCTGTGCAGATGGTTCATGTAAAACCCTGCTCATCACTGAAATTATAGCTAACTAATTAACATATGACTTTAAAGCTGTGCATGTTACAATTTATTTCTCATATTTCTGTAGTAAGGAATTATATTGCTTAAGTAATACTATATTATTGTATTGCTTAAATGTGAGGAGCTGCCTCCTTTTGCTCAGGACTCTACAAACCCAACAGAAGATAGAGATCCAGAGCCCGATGGAGCGGCCATGGTGTAGCCCACTCTTTTATGACAGGTGTTATGAAGTAATATTTCCTACTGAAATTTTCAACCTGTCAGACTGCTCACATCTCACTTTTCCTGCAAGAAAAGTATTTTCACATTCTCAGGAGTCATGTATTTTTCTTTAAGACCTCTTCTGAGGTCTTATGAGGTTGGAAAAAAACTTAATGGGTTTTGAGCTGATGTACTTTTGCCACGAAGAATTCAGCACATGTCTGTGAGAATGAGAAATTTGGAAGTACCAAAATTGTATCCCAAAATCCCTCTCTGAAACAGAGACGTTCATCATGTTTGTGAAATGAAGAAGCTACATCTTGGAAGGCATTTCGGCATGTCTCTACTAAACAGATCAACAAAGTCTTAACCCTTTTCATAAGTTACTAAAAACAAAAATTAAAGATAAAATGTTTATTGCAGTACCTCTATCAACATATAATCTCACTGCATTTCAATCTAATAACAGTCTTGCAACCTCTTATTTTTATGGTATACCCTTTGCAAACATTAAAGGGTGCACAATTATCAATGCAGGTATTTTGTTTAGTATCACAGTTTAATAGGTCTGATCTTAGTAATTCAGATGTGTTTAAGAAACTTCAAAACCGTATCTTTTGTGCCAGACTGAGTAGGCATAGTCAATATAAAAAGCATCAGGAAATAAAGTAATGCTTTGATGAACTCAGCAGCTTTATCTCTTCCAGAACTCCCCTATTCTTCATCAACACTGAGAACCAGTATGGTATTTCTTTTAGAAGTCTCTCTTTTGAAATCATCCCTCAAAAGTTTCACTGAAAGGGGCTGAAATACAATCCATTGGAGAGCAAATGTAGCAAGGTCATTTATAGAAATTGTCAGTATTGAATTATCAGTAATAATATATATATTTTTTTTCTCCAGCAGCCTGTAAGGAAAATCTTGTTTGCTGGACTTTATAATTGCTGTCTTTATAGTGACTGGGGGAGGGTGAGTGTTGTGCTTTGGTGTGAATGGTTTCTTTACCAATAATAATAGGTGGGATTAAAATGTCAATGCAGTCATTTAGAGGGTTGTTTTCTGAGAAATGAGTAATTTTTGGAATTCACAGTTGTTAGCTGTTAATAATAACTGAGCTTGTTTTGATGATTAACAAAGTAAAATGACATCTTGATAATAACTTTCCATTACCAATCAACATTTCCCTTCTGCTTACATTGTGTCATTATCACAATCTCTGCATTTTCTTAATCCCTTCTGAGGGCTCCACCAATATGATAGCAGAAGGCCATGCTTCTCTAAGCCTAAGAAATTGCATTGGATTTCTCGTTGGAGAAGGGAGGCTTTGCCAGTATGGATGTCTGAGGCAGGGCGATGCTATCCAGGGATTCACAGACCTTCCATGCCTCAAATGCCAAATCTCAGGTACTGGGGATGGATGCGGTTCTACTAGGTGCACAGGTCTAGCAAGGAAGGAGGCCACCTTGGAGCTGGCTCTGCTTCGTGGAGCTGGGAGAGTGAGTAGACATTGCTGGACAGGGCAGCAGGAAACCTGATACACTCCCTTTTGTGGCAGTCTGCTGGAACCTTTGCGTGTGTGTGTGTCTATGTATGTGTGTGTAAAAAAGGCTATATTGCAGTAATTGCAGATCCCTTGCCCTAATGGTATACTATTTCAGAAAAGTAGGATGCTCCTACTTTCATGAGCCACCATCCAGTTCAGAGGAAGTGGAGAATAGACCCCAACCCACAGACCAGATGCTCAGCAATGGACTGAAAGAAGGATCAGAGAAATAAGGAAGAAGTGGAGCTCCAGGAAAACCTGAGGGGATGCAGAAAGAGTCTAAACTCCTCAAGAACAGGTTCTGCTTCATGCTTGCCCTAGCAGGAGGAGCAGTGAGAAGCCCTCAGTGGCATTTACTCCCTGTGTGCTTGGAGACACGCTCTGCAACTGCTGCAGCCTCTCCCGATATGGAGAAAATGGCCTGTGTGCCTGGGAGCCCAGGGCTGAGTGACTACCAGCACCTCCAAAAATGCTGGAGAAGCTTTGATATCACCGTTTATGAATAGCTGATCATCATCGTGCTCTTATTGCCAGCACATGCCTTGGGGCAATGGTCCAAATGCTGGTGTTCTGTGTGCCAAAATGAGGAAAGCTAATTCAACACCCTTGATAACACCAATAGCACTTAGTGCTTTTGATCTTCAAAGTACTTTACAAACATTAGCTAATTAATTAATCCTCAGAATACTCCTCTGCTATTATCCCCATTTAGCAGATGGGGAAATTGAGTCAGAGAAGTTAAATGACTTGCCCAAGGCTACCAAGGAGTTGGCATCAGGTCTGTGATGGGGAATTCCTGACTCCTCCTTTCAGATCTTCAAAACAGCTGTGGCTGCTGCAAACCTGCGGCTGCCTCCACTGTGGATACTGGACGAGGCACCTCTGCTGGAAGCACCATTTCTATGGGTGTATTTCCACAGCCTAAAAACTTGTGTCACTGTGTCCGTGTCTGAGATTGTTAGGATTTGTTAGCTTGCACGTCCCTTCCTGATCATGTATCTGCAGAGCTTCTGGAAAGGACTTCTGTCTCACCAGCTTGGGCCAGAGTTTGTGTCTGTGCAAAGCCTCTTTCACAGGGCTATCCCAAAGAAGGTGCCTCCATGCTAGATAACGAAACAGTAATCTTGCTTTATAGCAGGGATACCAGGGAACAGGGAGACAGAGATGGAGGTAGAGAGAACTGAGTATAAATCTTTAGGGCTTTGTTTGGAAAAAAGAAAACATGTGAGGCATGAATTGTAAGGTGACAAACAAGTCATTAGGGTGCAGACAGCATGCTAAGCTAGAAACCACAGCTCTAAATTTTTGCTCACTCAGGCAATTCTGTATCTGATAGAGTACTGAGATGGTAATTTCCTCTACTGCTTAGGGATAGGGTTGCTCAAGATCTGTTACAAAATCAGGATAATAACTTAATATCAAAGGAACCATCTTACCATTTTGGCTCCGGGTAGCCTAGCAAGCCAGTCAATACTACTAGAAAGCAGGCATACATTAGTCAAATGAGGCTTATGAAAAGTGATTCCAGTTTTAAAAAGTACATTTTATTTTTCTGTGCACATTTGTAAGGGGTTACAGCAGTGGTTATTGTGACAAAGCTACGAAGAGAGATATTGTAGAAGAAAATCAAACAAACAAAAACTCAAGAAGGAAGATCTTTCACTTGTACATTATCAAGGGAAACATTTCTGCCAAGGTGTGCTAACAGCATATATTAGAAAGATACTAACCCTTCAAAACATAAAAAGATTATGTAACTTATGAAGGCAGTAAAAAATAAAGTATTTTCCCTAAGTCCTGGGAAATTACCACAGAATCACAAAATTATCAATGTTGGAAGGGACCTTGGAAGATTAGCTAGACCAAACCCTCCTGCTCAAAGCAGGGTTAGCTAGAGCAGGTTGCTCAGGACCAAGTCCCTTCAGAAATATCCAAGCATGGAGACTCCACAACCTTTCTGGGAAATCTGTTTCAGTGTTTGGTCACTCTTGCAGTAAAAAAGTTTTTTCTTGTGTTCAGAAGCAATTTCCTGCATTTCAATTTGTGCCCATTTCTTTTTGCCCTCTTGCTAGGTACCACTGGGGAGAGTCAGGCTCTGTCTTCTCTACTCCCTCCTGTTAGATATTTATACACATGGATAAGTCAGTCTCCTAATCATCTTTGTAGCGCTTTGCTGGATTTGCTTCAGTCATGTCTTTTTCTTGGAGCCCAGAATTGGACTTTTTCTACTGTCTTGGAGATAAGAGCTACCTTTGCTCTCCTATGATCCCTCTCCTCATAGCCACAGCTTTTCAAAGATGGTCAAGGATGTCCTCACAATGCTATTGGGCAGCTCTGTCAATACTCATGGGTCCATCTGGTCAGGTCATTTGGACCTGCTTATGCCCAGTTGGTTTAAATGTTCCCTAGCTTGATCCTCTTACAGTAAGAGTCTTCATTGCTCTAGAGTTTCCCTTTGTGCTTAGGGACCTGAGGAAATCTCACTAGGAAAGACTGAGATAAGAAGGTATTGCACATCTTGACCTTTTCCATGTCCTTTATTCTTCACTGAAAATGTGAATTTTAGTTTGTCTATGACAGAAACTTACTCCCAATTATTGATAACAGCAGCTGCAAAAGCACTCGGAAAGCACCACTGATCAAGGGCAAAAACATATATATTAATATACAGTAGAAATGATGGTTCATATTTTGTGAATGTCATATACTGGAGTCTTCTGCAGTAACAGCAGGTTATTTACATTTACAACAGCTATTTACATTTATGGTGCAGCTATTTACATTTATGATGCAGGAGCACTTCTTTATTAGAAGGAGCACTTGTGTATTGACTCAGATTACTGTCAGCAGAAAAAAGAAAGAAGGGAAGGACACTCCTTAAATGAGAGCGAGTACATATATTCTTGGAACCAAATTCATTCCTGCCACATAAAACTTTACAATTGCAATCTACACAATAATCAACCTGTATCCTAATCTGACCGCTGAGAGTTTGGCTGCTGGGGAGGAAAGGAGGAAGGTTTAGTAAATGCTATAGAACCAGTGTCCCAGCTCGCTCCTCAGCTCAGCATAGCAAGTTGTTTGGAGCAGGCTGACTCTCAGCTGAGCTCTGTGTCTTCTGATATACAATCTCACTGGAACCATCTTTGGCTGGGACAATATGGAAATGCCCCCATATTGTACTGTGTGACCTAAGTGTAGACACTGCACTTATGGAAGACCATGACCAGCGAGTCAAAACGGTGTCCTCATTTGCAACATTGATCAATTATTATTAACTGCATGTAATGATTATCAACTATACACAAGAATATCTAGAACTGTGAATAACCCTATCCACTTGTATGGTACATGTATAAAGACACTCTTCCCAGAAGGCAAGTATCCCCCATCTTATTATCTAATACAGAGAGTAATTTGGACCCTTATACATCTTCAGTGATTTCAAGATGTTCATGCAATCTGCAGAGGCATAGAAAACCAAAATGGAAATCATATCAAAAATCATCTAGTCTATCCTCCTGTGCAATTAAAAGTCAGCTTCCACAGCCTGTGAGATCTCTCTCAAGGATCTCAGCAGAGGAGGAACTGACATTAGCAGAAGAAAAACGTTCAGTGGTTGGTTTCACCATGACACCTTGGAAGCTCTTGGTGTATCAGAGGGCTGCATAAGAAGAAAAGACCAAGTGAGTGCATCAGAAGTGTTGTGTCCAGTTTAGGGCTCCTCAGCACAAGATACACTGAAATACTGCAGCAAATCTACTGAGGACCAAGAAGATGATAAAAGACCGGTGACATAATGAACAAGGAGATGTACTGGGTTTGTTCAGCCTTGAGAGGAAGCTGGATGGAAGATACTATTGCTGTCTACAGTAATCTGAGGGTGTAAAGATGAAGCCAGACTGCTCTGAGAAGACTGCTCTCTACAGTGAGAGATCAGTAGGCAACGGAAACAAGTTGGAACAAGAGAAATTATTCTGAATACATATCCAGAAAAAAACAATTCACAGTGAGGGTAATCAAACACTGGGATGGATCCAAGAAAAGTCTCGGGATTCTCCCTCTTTGGAAGTCCTCGTAACTCAACTGGACAGTTCCTTATCAACCTGACCTAACTAGACCTGCTTTAAAAAGGGGTTTGGGATAGATGATTGCCACACACCTCTTCTAAACCCCACTGTTGTGTGATGTTATGAAATGCAGGTATTCATTAATCAGGCCCCCACTCAGGACAGCAATGTAGCACAACGAGCAATGTAGGACACAGTGCTAGTCTGCTGACATCTCTAAGCCTAGAGGGAAGGGAGATTGCTCCCGGTCATTTCACAGGTCACAGAAGCACAGAGGATGCTCAGGTTAATTCCAGAATAAGTGTACAGGAGCTGGGGCTATTCCTTATGATATTATTATAATCATGTTTTTGCTGGTTTAATGTTTAAAATAATCCCAGCTAACAGTTACTTCTGGCACCAGAGAAATGGAAGATTTTTTCATATTAAAAAATTGCAACAAATCCAAATATAGTGAGAAGCATAGGGGAAAGAGAGGTTAGAGGCTTTACAAGAATTATGAATCGTGCCCGTTACACAGAGCTTTTTATATAAGATATGTAATGGTATATTCATGTTGAAAGGAGTTCAGCTAGTTTTAGGTGGAAAAAATAGTTCATGCCACAGACAAAAATAAATTGGCCTGGGAGTTTCCTTTGTTGGAAATTAAAGTATCTCACAAAATTATTAATAGCTGTGTGTCTTTACGCTGCTACTGGATTTTACTATGGGGATGTAATGTGGGAGAGGGTTCTGCTATTACCTCTTCAGCATTCTGACGGAAAACAATGGAAAGCAAAAGCTCAGCCATTTAACCTCGGAGGTGTCTGATGGCACTTCCCGCAATCAGTACTGACAGTTCAAGGATGAAAGGTATGCTGTACGTTCTAGTTATTCAAGGGTTAAAGAAGGTCCCATAAATAAATTATGGATGCATTTTTAGAGCACTTTGCTAAGAACAAGAATGGCAGAAAATATCACAAGGCTGTCAAATCAGATTAAAGCCCATGCGCTCTGAGTAATCTGTGGGGAAAACTAACAAACTGTATGTTTGTCACGTATTAAAGATATTTTCTTAAAAAGCTGATTGGCTGAATGAATATAGAAATCCACCGTTGCTGTTGTTATCACTGTTTGTTTCACAGTTTGAAGTATTACTTATGCTATATATGCTTATTACAGCAACATATCCCAGGTAAGTGAAGATTCCATAAAGAGTAAAGCTGTAGAATCAAGTATATGTATTAATGCATCTCTGTGGATAAAAAGTCATAGTATTTATATGATTTTTATCAGTACAATTTTCTAACCTCAGTCACTTGGGTGCTTTGAAAACTTGCCTTTACATAGTCTGTCCTGTGGCACATGAGCTATGTTTATAATATAATATCAGAGGTGCTTGCATACTGTATACCTTCAAAAAATAAACAAAAATGCTTATTCTTGATTTTCACATACCAGAATGAAAGAATCTACATATATTCCTCCAACAGACAGAAGCTTTTGCTACAGTAGTTTGTAAACCATTAATCCATTGTCCTAAAGATCCAGAATTTGAATCAGGGAACCTACAGAGAGGATAAATGTGTGGTTACAGAACAGGATCCTATTACATAACCCAGCCAAGACGGACGCCTGGGTTCAGACAGAGAGGAAAAGCACTAGCTCTGAATTGCTAAAACTGGGAGATTCAGGAATGCTTCTAGGCTTTTAGCATCCTGGTTGCCACTAGACGACCTATTGGAGGAATCACACATCCCTGCATCCCCTCTGCCTTGTTTTCCATAGGGAGAGAGCCGGTGCACGGGCTAAAAGGATAGATGGTGGGGACATACTGGATGTTTGGGAAATCAAATGCTTAGGTTTCCTGTCCAAGCTCTGCTGTGTATGTGCAGGATGCAAGCATAGCGACATATGACTCTCTCATTCACACACCCAAAATGGCAATTTGCTTTTCCTGCAGAATTTTTAGAGATAAAAGACTTTCCCTGGGGTGTAAATCCAACCCTCAGTCTAAAGTACTGGCCATTCAGTGGCTTTCACCACTGGCTGCAGAGTGGCCCAAATTGAAAAATCAAAATCACCTAATAATAGTATAACTTTTATATCAGAAGAGAAATAGTTCCTAAAAATTAGAGCACTGTCTACATACTTTGTGGCAATTCTATATATATGTTGCATATATATATATATAAATGTTGCATTAACACAATAAAATTATTATATAAAACATTCTCACAGCAATTCTATGCCTATCTGTCTTTGGAAGATTACCCCTTACTCTTCAAAACTCCACACCGAAGAATAGCGAACATTTCCTTCTGAAGTATTAGAAATTTCAAACACTAATTAACATTTTTAACAGAGAGGAAAAAACATTGCGTGTACAAGTAGGATTTTGATCATTTCAACTGAAATTTTTGATATTATTTCAGACAAATATACATCACAGAGGCAGATGCTTCAGGTAACATCACTGGTAAGCTTTTCAGGAATCAGTTACCACTGTGAGCTTCATAATAATTGCTTGACTCCAGGAACAAAAGGAAAAACACATTGACATCCTGGAGCATCCACTATTTTCAATTAGAATTTGGAAAGAGGGTAAAAGCAGACTTGCCAGTGAAATAGTTGCTATAGTGCTTAGACGGTCACTTTGCAAGGGGATGCTTGGATATGCCAGCTCAAGGGGAGTAGGTTGCATGCAAGGGGAAGAGCTGCACATTGGGGCAGGGATGGAGCCCCGGGAGCCGCTGGTGTTCCCGATCTGGTTGTGTAACTCTGCCTATCGCTGCGACACCCAAACTAGGCCAGGAAAACTCCGAGGGTTTGTGTGCGCAACGCATTATGCAATTTCATGCAGTGACACCCGAGTTCAGACTAAATGATCTTCTGGCAATCAGGCCACGTTAGCACACTGTCTTACCTATTTTACTTTTTCTGGTTTATTTAAAACTCGCTGGGCATTTCTACATGGCACTTCATTGAGCAATACAGTAAATGCCTTAGCATTATGGTGGCATATTTTGCTACCTAGTTTTTTTTCCCTAGATATTGGCAATGATAAGCAATATAGAAAAATGCTAAGATAGCACTTTCCATAGTGGCAGTTGTTAATAGTAGCAGTGTCAGAAGTGCATAACTCCAGGGAGAAACGTGTAGGGCTGCTTCATGGAGTAAACTGCTGATAGTCTTTTCCTAAAGTTTGTGCACGCTCAGATCTTGAAATTTGATATATCAGACTGGAGAATTGTTGATTTCTCCGGAAGGTCCTTCTTCAATTTCTATTCTCAACTGTATCTAAATTTTTATATAACTACAGCTATTAAAAAAAAAATAGCTGAAAATACGCTACACATAAGATGCCATTTCATCTCCCAAAACTTTCTCAAAAATAAATGCTCTGAAAAACCTCCTGACTCCACAGCAATGGAAAGCTTTTCCCTGGAAATCATAGGAAAAAAACCCAAAATTTTTCATGAGAAAGCCAAGCTACTTCCAGGTCATTTCCAAGCCATGTCTTGGTATGGATTTTCAACTGGACAGTTAGGCACCCTGCAGTTTAAAAAATGTTTAAAAGGAACCATACCTTTAAGAATAAGTGAAGATGTAGCAGCTGCCCTTAAGAGTTTATGATTTAGTTTCTACAGGTGATGGCACACAGAGGTAGCAGGAACACCAAAGGGCTGCACAGAGCAGGGATTACATAGACAAGCAACATGTACGAAGAATCCAGGCCATGATGTGGTTTGTCTGCCAGCTTTGCATACTTATAAACAACTATTTCTCAGCCATCTAAAGGCAGTTTAAAGACTGTCAGTACCACAGGGGCTGGTGCTGTTAAACTGGCTTGGACAATACTAGCTCAGATCCACCAGAGATTAAAGCAGCCAGGTGACCTGGATGCCCACAGCTTCCACTGGGGAAGATACTATGAAAAAAAAAAATTAATGGTTCTTGTAAGCTCTGACTCAGGTATGGAGAAATTCTTTCCCCACCTCAAACCTGGCAATATTTGGCACCAGTGCACGAGCCATGCCCACCAACTTGCACCAGTTGGACCCTAAAGCTGTTCAGCACTTGTAGGAGCATCCAGCCATCCTGGAGACCAACATGCAGACACCAGCACTGAGGCTGTCTCCTCCTGAGCTGGCTGTCCACGCTCTTCACAGCTGCTGTAGATAGGCAAGTTGTTTTCAGATGAGATTCATCCCATTCTAGAAAGGAGATCTCAGATAGATATGCTAGATGAATCACTGCTCTCTGTTAGCTGTGAAAGATTGCTGACACCTATGTTGTAGTTGTCTACAACCACATGAAAGGGATCTTAGCTTTGGCCATGGTCGTGCAGTCTCTGATGCTTTGGATGAAAGAGAGAAAAACAAAACAAAACAAAACAAAAAACCAGAAGTTATATATCAAGGAAATGGAAATTATTCTTGTTCTTACAAACCACCAATAGAGAGTCACATTCAAATATAAAAGAGATATGGCACCACAACTGTGGGTAGAAACAGGATAAGGTCTGCTTTCATTGTTCCTGTGGGGAAAACAATGAGTGAAATACTGTAGTGTTATATCGCAAAACTTTTGTTTTTAACAATGTTTCACAGAAATTCTTCCATGAATATGAGCAAATTCCTTTCTCAGACAATGTAGAAGATGAAAGGAGATGACTGAGGGTGTAGCACTACACATCAAGCATAGACCATAACCACATCAATGCTGGCAGATAGCAAATGTTCAGTGTCAGGAGACTTAAAAAAGGTTACTTTTATACTAAAGATTTAAGTAGGTCTGAGACAAACTTCCTGCACAGAGGTCTAGTGGCACAGAAAAGCCCATTTTCACCTTGTTGAGTCCCATTAACCTCCAAAATAGGGTGATGCATTCAAACTTCTTACTGGAAGCAGTTTCTGGTCAGTGAGCCACATTGTCAGAAATTGTTTCGAAAAATGTTCATCGGCTCAGGACAAAACAGTTCTTGTGAATTTGACCAGGGGTTGGACTAGTGACCTCGGGGGTCTCGCTCGACCTTAATTATTCTGTGATTCTACCACTGTTTCTCGGTAGAGCTTATGAAATATCAGCGCTTGTAATGTTCCTTAGCACTGCTCAATGTGGTAGTGTGGACATGTCCCTGGAATACCTCCTGGGAAGACGCAGAGGCTGGAGAACTCCTGTGCTTTGGAGAGCTCAAGGCTCACCCCATCCAGGAGTCACCACACCATGCAGATGAACACGGCAGTTGACTTTTGTTCATTTTCTGTTTCAGTGGTCTGGAAAAAATGAAAGTCCAGTAAGGTGGTAGAATTCCTGACAACGCAAAACAGGAAGACTTGGGAGACTAAAAGAGCAAGATCAGACAGGTGCAATTTCTGAAATTTGAGGGAAAGGTTGTGAGATGAAGTTGTGAAAATAAAGATAAGGAAGAGAGATGGAAAGAGAAAACAGAATTATACTCATTTTATACTGCATAATTAATATATTTGGTCTAACATAACTTTTTAAAGGTAAAGTCTTTTAAAAACGCACCATAGGTCTAGAGCCTTCTGCATGGCTCCCTTCTGTCTTTGTTTTTCTCTCGGTTTAAGTGAATACCTTAACAAGCTAGCTAGGTGTCAAGATGTCACTTCTGCTTGGTTACCATTCTCTAAATATGGCAGCATTTTTAGAAGAAGGTCGTAGTGAAGCAAACATAGTTTGTATTCAGTTTATCCCCAGTGACTCAAGGGTAAGATTTTAGCAAAACATCATAGCAGTAAGATTTTAATATTTGAAGGTATTTTTTTTCTTTTTATAACTTCCCAACCAGAACCTCAGAGCTATTTTAGAAGGCACAAAACTGGTGAAACTCTTCCCTAGTGACTGGTTTGTTCTTAGCCCATGTCAGCTACTCCCTTCAGCCTTCAGACATGAGTGTTGTACTTGTCATTTTTAGAGTGTCCTTTTCTTCTGCTAGGCTTTCCACAGTTTCTTGCCTCTATTTTTAGTGTTTTTGTTTGTTTGCTTGTTTTTTAAGATGCTTTTACATTCAGGCATTCCCGCTGAACTGCTTTTGCCAAAAGTTACCCATGAAAAAAGCTGGACAAGGTGGACTTTTTCCAATTGAGTTTCTAACTGATCTCTAGCTGATGTGATCAGCAAATAATGTATGTGAAGATCTAAAGGTCTTCAGAAGACATCAACTTTTTTAATGGTTTCAGTAACCTCTTCTTTTTTTTTTTTTTTTGTCCTGAGGAAGCAAACATTAACAAATATCTTGGCCAAATATCTTTTATTTGCATATACAAGAAATAATCTGATCAATATTGTGTAAGAAGTTATACATTCAAACAGAGGCAATGTAGGGAAGAATTCTGAAACCATTACACACTTAGGCCTTTCTCTTCTTGCAACACCCATAGACATATTTTTCATGAAAAAAGACGGTGCCTTTGCCTTTAGAGACATTTTTTTCTGTGTTTCTATCAATATAAAAGCAAATAAAATATGTTCTGGATAGTGTCATAGACATTGACAACTACATCAAAGGTCGAATATCTTTACTCATTCACTGACACTCAAACCAGCCTCTTCCACTTGTCCTCTGAGAAATTCAGCCTATAACATGTGAGAATAAATGGCTTATTATGCAGTAATCTAAATGATGAGGTTGGGCAGAGAGAGAGGTGCCTGGCAGTAAACAACAGGAAGAAGTATTAAACAGTACATTAAAACAAGGCACCCTTGAACGGAAAGACTGCAGTTGACTTCATGGCCTCAGCTGGCAGCTTTTTATATTAAAAGGAAGATCATATATTAGACTTGTCTAAGATCCCCTGAAAATTGGAATAGCTTGTTAAATTTTTGTGACATCCTTATCTTTTTGTGCTCTCTGAAGCTTCTTCACTTTTCTAGAGCGATCTCATAAGCAGCAGGTAGAAAAAAGGATTTTAAAGATGAAAATAATTTCTTTTACTCAGAGTAATATAAAGTCACCCAAAAGTTGTATGCTGTTACAGAAAAGTTTTGGATTGGAATGATAACCGGAACTGGATTTTGGCAAAAAATCAAATCTAAGACATAGACATATTTGTGCAGAATTCTGCAGTGGTGTATTGTTATCCAGATTTTTCTAAAGTCTTTGGAAATGTCAGATATTAATAATGTAATTGGAGGGCTCATTTGTAACTTTGTGAATCACTGAAGATTTGGTATAGCTAGTGGGGTCCCCATCTCTAAATATAGCTACAAATACACCAGATTCTGTACCAACAGTTCCCAGACACATGAGTTCAGGAGGGTTTGCATGGAGCAAAACAGTAATTCTTGCCACATTTATAGAAATTAAAAGCACGACTCAAGGCAATTTTATGTGTAAAAATTGCATTGCGGACATATAGTTACCATGAAATGGATTAGATCCACATTTTCTACCTAGACTCAACACCTACCACACCTACCATCAGAAAGTTGACATTTTGAACTAACAATAGCTATTATTTGGATGTGACAGACCAGATTTTACAACCAAGTTACATCTTTTATACAGATGGAACTGTAATAACAGAGAAATCCAGGTCATTACACATTTGCTGAGTTTATTCAGCTCATGTGTCAGTGGACTACTAGCATAAAGGTAAATATCATACACAAAAAAAAAATGTGATGGAGTATTGCCCTCTGCCTGAATGGTTGCCCACAAAAGCTTCTAAGTGTAATAAAAGTGTAATGAAATCCCCAGCATGCCGTATTACCAAGAAATAATTTGAATAAATGACCTGGATTGCAACAAGAATTGCTGACTGAATTTCAGGACTATGATTCATTTACAAAGACTTACAGGGAGGAGTAGAACAGTTACCAAGTATTTATACTAGTATGGGAACATCTACCTATTACACTTATTCAGATAGAGATAATCCAATTAGGGAATGTAGTAAATCTACAAAATGCCTTTACTAGTCCAAGCGGAGGAATTAAAAAGATCACAAGGGATAATTTGCCCTGGAAAAAAAATTCTCTGTAGAAATCTTAATACCAAAGTTTCTAACTAGAGCATCTCTTGATGTAATTTTTTAATTCTCTTTTCCCCTCAAAAATAAAGTTGATATAAATCATGCAGTTTATTTTTCATCATACTACCACAATTCTTGGATGCACTGGAGATAGAAGACTAACAAAGATGTGGCAGTACATTTGTAGTACTTAGGCAAGACAGAGAAGTTTAATTTGTACCATCACCTCAGGTCCCCTGCAGTGACCTATTGCCAGGGGAGAGTCAGAAATTGGGAAACCTGGATCTTTTGTGCCCCATCCTTTCTCTCCTTCTTACCCTCCAAATGTTCTTGCATTATCCACTTTTTCTTTATGGGAAAGGAAAATTTTCTATTCCTTGAGAGGGATGAAGCCAGAGCCTGACAAAACACAGAAGGTTCAACCTGCTTGAAGCTTTTGTCTGCCTTGAGGTCCGACCCTGTACAAAAAGGATTGTCATGAAGATGATCAATTGCTGCTCTGGGGAGGAACCTTGAGGTGAACCTGGCAGAACAAGGGATCCAACCACTCCTTTGTCTCATGCCTGTTTCTCCCCATACTTGAGTATGTATAAGTAAAGTGAGTTAGGAACCTAATTTCCATTGATTTAGATGGTATTTAACATATATATGTGCTTGAGAATCTGGACTAAAACTTTGGGATTTAGGTCACTCACAACCTTAGGCTCCTGTAGGCTTCTTATATAGTCAGTATGAATAAGTGAATTGTCTTTGGGAAAGGCAGGCATCTATTCTGGAAACATTTCTGGGGGAGGAACAAGTAAACTGTCTCTCTTTGGTAATTAGAGGCGATAACTAATTTAGACCAGATACCTAAATAATGGATAGATAAATTTTTAAATGGAACCTGGGTTTTCTATATGTTCAAACTTAGTGCCTGCTGACACCAGTGTTACAATCCTAAGAAAATGTTGCCTTTCCCTTGCACCTTTTTTTTCCTGAAAGGCATGGAATTCCCTTCCTCAACAACCTTTTTCCTTCAAAAATATATCTGCATTTTTCTAGAATGGGACACAGAGCTATGGAATAGCTGTATACCATGTTGCAGAGATGAATGGAAGACTTCTTTTGCAGCAGCAGACACTAACAGCCCTGTGTTGTACCTTCCTGAATTTCCAAATTTCTCTTCTCTGAGACTGATTCTATAGCTTGTATCTCCATTTGTGCAGGGATTGTATTAATGCTGAGCTTTGTACAATGTTGAACAAAACGTCAGCACTTAGTAAGTTAATAATAGCAATAGAACGACATATTACAAGTCTAAAGGTTTGTACTTGAAAGTTTTATTTTCCTTTTCAGGAGCTTTGAAAAAACACTTTCCACACTATATTTTTGTTTAAAGACTTAATCCATAATTATGGAGAACCAAGGTACCAATGCCAGAGTAACAAGATTAATACCTTTTTGACAGAATTTAATAATATGGTTTTATAATATTTAATTTTGTTCATAAAATATCTCTCAGTAGGAAACTTTTTTACTTACCTAAACATTATTGCCTTAAAACAATTTAATTCATATTTCCTAGTACAAAGAATTTATTATGAAGACTTCTTGTGAACTATTTTTTATAGGAACGTGCAGGGATTAACTTCAACTTAATTTGTATATTCAACCAATTTTGACAAGTATAGTCCACAGATTATGGATTAATAATATAGTGTTTAACTCATTTATCTTTTTAAATCTTCCAAGCTCTTTAAAATCATGTTGTAGATGTAGTCTGGATAACTAAACTCTTGCTGGTCTTGTTTTGAATCTCTAGGGAAAGTATCCAACAATCAATGTAGCCAATAATGTTTTTTGCCTAACTGAAATGAAAATGAGTGCACAACATGAACTATTTTGTAATATATTAGTGGAGAATATCACTCTCACTAGCAAAAATTCAGGACTAATATCAGCCTTTATATACAGTGCTTAAGGAACCAAAAGTGCCCTCCTCTGTTGTGCACCAACAGTAGATGACAAATCCATTACCAAGCAGCAAATCTATGTTCATATGGTGCATATATTAGAGGAGCTTTTCCCAAAGAACCCAGAGAGCTTGGTGGCTCACCATCATCACGTAAAGGTAAACCTGTTCAGCTGCGTTGTGAGGAGATATGTGGGCAGTCACAGGTATTTTTTGGAGGTTCTCAAGAGTAAGGGTGGTCAAAGTGCCTGACTGATGGGAAGATGTGCGAGACACTCATGAGAACCAAGAATCAAACTTCTGTGGAATTCAGATATGCCATGTGCTGCTGATAGGGACAATATGTAACTGGATTTTTAACCCTACCTTTAATTATTTATATATGTCACTGAGAGATGCAAATAATCAAATGCGAAGCAAGCCAACAAATGAAGCTATGGACTGTATCCAGATCTTTTACTGGTCATCATTGCTTTTTTTCGCTTACCTTCAAATAGACGTTCAACCACATTTTTGTGTAGGGAGAATAATGAGGGAATGAAATCCTGTGAAAGAGAATACTAGAATTTCCACTCTATTTTAAAGAATGAAAATAATTTGGAGCTTGCACATTTCACTACCGCTTACCTGGCCAAATACTATTGTTTTTCCAGAGCCTTAACTTTATCCTTCTTGCAAATGAGCCTCCCAGAGTAGCATCACACAAGCATCACTGCATGGCGAGGCTGTACCTGTTCAGGACTTTCCATGGGGAAAAAGAAGAACTCTAGTCATGAGGCAACAGCAGTGGGTAGCATTAAAGAATCTTAAAGATGTTGTTACATCTGGGGCAGTGATTTGTGGTGCTCTTAGGAAAAGCCTGGGAAATTTTTCTGCCACATTCCTGACTGAGGCTTCTAAGACTGATTATGTCCTGGTGTAAGCACAGATCCAGTCCTGTGAACATTGACCCCTATTCCATCCACCTGCAGCATCCAAGATCATCTCCACTGCCAGATACAATTGCAAAATGGACACCCAACAATATAAAATGAACTTTGTCAAAAGTAAGATGAAAGAAAAAAAAAAAGTGCTTTTTTTTCAGTTTATGGGAGTGTACAGCTATGTGAATATATACATATAGTTATGAAAGAAAAGGTGGAGTATGTTTAAAAGCGAGTCAAGACTTTTTCCTTCAGTATTACAAGTGACGTGGAAAATTTCCCTTGCAGCTACTATGGAATAAATTGCAGTATGATTAGAGATATAGATTAGATGAGCCCAGAAAGTTAAGAAGTGTCTCTGTAAACTCTGGCCCAATTCTCTGACTATTACTACATAACTCTGTTGCCTTCTGCTAAATTATATCACTGTAACTGAGGGAAAAAAGGTATCTATCAGAATGACCATAGTGGGTATTTATCTACAAAACACGTACAAATGATTTTGAGTAGGATCTTTTCTGCCTACACTAAAAGCACAAAACAAAAATAAAGAATTACCCAGCTTTTAAAATCTTGCATGAAAAGGGTAACTTGAAATGATTATTCATCTTTGCTGATAAAGCAGAATTTCGTGGTCACATAAAAAAAAAAGTATCAGAAAATGCAAAAAAAAAAAATTATGCAGGATTTTCTGGATGCAAAAGGTATAATGGGGCTAAAGAAAAGGTCGTTAATTCGTTAATTCATTGAACACAAAGAAACAGAAACTCTGTCTCACAGAGATACCTGCAGATTACCAGGAGCTGGAAGGTCATCACTCAGGACATGGCACCTATCTTCTCATGCACTTTCCTCAGGGACCTAAAACTAGCAAGAGATACAAGCACACATTTTTGCAAAACAGACATTTTGCTTAACCCAGTAGAGACATTTTTATATTCTTCTTCAGTGCCCTCTTATTTTTATGTTTCTTGCAGTACTGCAATTTTTTCTTCTGGTGGAAGTCATGTTAATCTCTTATTCAACATTCCTGGGGTCCTTCTAGCTGTTGTAGCCGGGAGAGAAATTTTGCCCACAAGTGAAAATGTAGGTATTGGTCCTTCAGAAATTTTGAGCATTGCGCCTTGCTGACACAAAGAGTTCCTGATGTGTCTAAGTTTCTTCTCCCCACTAATAAAAAATTAATCTGTAGAATTAAGATATTTATAAAAATAAAGACAAATAAAGACTAATAAAGACAATGAACCTGGATACATAACACAGGAAAAGAAGAGCAGCTTGTGTCATTTTATCTGTCTAGAGAATTAGACCATGCCTGTATGTTTGTTATTTCTTTCGGAGGGATTTAAATCTTAATATCATCAGCACAATAATATTTTTATTAAAACTCCATCCAGGCATTTCCCAAATCCAACATATATATTTTAATTACAGTCACTTCTATTTAAGCCTTCCATTGTGTTTTAACATCTTTGCCTTGTGGCTTGCTGCTGAGTAGCATGAAGGTCAGTGCTTGCAGTAAATTACACTTCTTCAATAGCACTTTCAATACACCTCCGTCAAAAATCTTCTACGAAAACTGACATTCCCACTAATGACACATTTCATATGCTGGTTGGTCTCAGTCTCGCTAAGTCGCATTTACTGCTCACTTCAGAAAATGGCTCAATTAGTCGCGACTTTGAGAGATGCTGCTGCAGGAGATCTTTTAAGAGAGATGCCAGCAGATAAATGTGAGTCATTTTTAAGCTCAGGAGACTTCAGTTCTGATTGCACAAACTGATTGTACTTAATTCATTTCTTTCTTTTCCTACATGTGAGGGAGACAGCAGGTGAATAGTAAAATACAAAAAAACAGAGTCAGAAATGGGTGTTATTAGAGTGAATCAAAGTAACAAATGGATTGGAAAGTACACAGGTAGATTATCTGTGATTCATGAGCCCAGGTTATTTTAAAAATGCCATTAACCAGACAGTGACTGTATGGAACACTAGCGAATCCCCAAAGTTTCCTGAATCCTAGAGCTGCTAGTGTGTTTCCTGGAAGTCATACCAGAGCTTTTAATGGTCTGAATGGAGCTCACCCTTGTTTGGGCAGAGCTTTGGAGTAGAGATGTCCTGCCCCACTTAAATTATTCTGTTATTTCTGGGTCCCATTTAAAAAAGAAAAGTCTACATTGTCTCCTCTGGACCCCAAAAAATATGCAATGGAAGGAAAAAGAGAAAAAAGAAAAAGCCTTCAAACCTTCCAAAATAGCTGATGCAGTAGATACCAGATGCCACCCCCAGAACTAAAGAATTTCCAAACAGACCGAAATCTGGAAAATACTGATCACAGATACATTTAATCTGAGTGCATAAAAATCAATTCACAGCCAGATAAGCATAAAGGGGAGTAAATTGCAAAAGAATCAAGAATAAAGATATTTGATATAGTTTAGCCCTACTTTTCTTCAAGACAACTTTTTGCCAAGAGTAAATATGAAGCAGTACCTGATCAGTTTGCTTTCCAGTATTTTAAATAAGGCTTACAGGTTACCTTCTGGCAAAGATTAGCATGCTCCACATGGGCAAAGTAAACCCCACTTTACAGGCAGACTATGAAACATTTTGGGATGAGTTTATAACATCTCAAGTCATGAATAGCTATAGTAGTTCTGGTGGAGCAGAACTTACTGACCCCAGCAGAGACTGTGTCCCTCTCTCAGCAGCTACACAGGGATTTCTCAGACCAGAAAGAGATGTGCTGTGGGGAGTTATGGTCATAAATAGGAAGAGATTAAAAGACACAGATGTCATGACATGCAGAACCAAGATGACACAACATATATCCCCAACGGAACTGTTTCCTAAGTTGTGAGACATGGTCTCTACTTTTTCTTTAGCTCCTACAAGGGCGAGCACTGAAACATGAACACAGCTGATCTTATAGCATCAGCGCACTAAGAGAGAAAGAAATTTAAGTTTTGTCTAGTTTTAGATTTCTTTGGTATAAAGGGTTTTGTATATTATTAGAAGCTTCACAGCGAGATTTGCCAGTCTTTTATGAAAAATCAGAATTTTCCTCTTTATTCAGATTCATCATTTTATGCTGCATTTTTAGTAGGTATACTCCTGTAGATATAATAGTGAAGATCTCAAAAATCTGCATTACTTTAAGCCACCGAAAAATACTTTAATTTTGTAGCATGATATTTAAAGAGAAAGAATGAGAAAAAAATATAATAGCTTTACAGAAGCTAGAAGGAATTCTTTGGAGAAATCAAGGGCTACTTTTCCCACTGACTTCCAAAGAGAAAAATTCTTTGCCATGAGATGGTAAAGAAGAAACTTTTTTAGTAGGAAGGTAAAGGCTGTTTGAAACTGATTTTTTTTCAGGAAAGAGTGAAATCAACAAATTTCTTATATTTGCAAAAAAAATCTTAAAAAAAAAAATCCAGCTGTCTAAACAATACAGGTTGTCATTGCTATATGAGAATTCAATGACTTCTGAGTAGAAATTACATTGTGTTTTTAAATGTAAAGATAGACACACAATGCGGTTAGTATGATGCAAGCTAGACTGCGAATTCACAGTAAATTAGCTCATCTGTGGTAACTGCCTGTGGGGAGACTTTTACATGGTTATAAATGTGTGGTAATTTGAGGTTGCCTATCCCTCTTCTGAATTCCCCCTCTTGGAAGTAAACGATCTTACATTTACCGATGGGTAAAAAGGTGCACGGTTATTACTAAGTAGCCTGACACCTGTGGCAACTTGTTTGTGTGTCCTTAAGATCAGCTAATTAGAGTAGGGGGGAAAAAAAAGTGATTAGGACTTTGAAATTATCTATAAAAAATGATTTTATTTATTAAAATTTAATCTTTTATAGATTTTCAGCTGGGATGAATGCAAAAGATTTTTATAGTCCTTCCAGATTCACTATACATTATTCATCATTCAAACTTTCAACATTTATTAAACTCCAAAGACCAGGTGCCACTCCTGAGTAAATATTCCCTTTTGCTTCTATTCTGTCCCTGAATTATGGCTGATCACAGTGAGATTTCTTTTTCTTTTTCTTGAGACTGTAAATAATTTCAGATAATTAACTGAGACCAAAGACTAATGTTTGATTTATCTTTGAGACTGTTTACCCCTGCACAGACTAGATGGATCTCAACAAGATCTTAATAAAGAGCATCATGTCCCATTTGCCAGGTATACAGTCGTCACTAGCAGAGAATGAGGCTTTGCTATCCCACTGACTGGCCTCCATTAAGAGAAGTATTTATGATTTCAGGCAGGAGAATGCACCAGAAGAGAAATCCTCCCTGAAGTATGAAGTCCTTCCTAAAAATTACTAGGAGTCATGTTCAAAGCAAAGAACGGAAAGTGGTTCTTTGTGCAAGGGGTAGTAGACTTGAGTGTCTCCTTGACAGGGCACCAAAGGAGTTCTGTGAGTTCAGGAAGACACTTGACAATTATAGTTTTAACTGGCAAGCGTGTGGCCATAATATCTCTAACCTTCTTCTTCTCCCCAATAGTAAACTTACCCTCATAGTTGAAGCGTAATGATAAAGAGAACAGGTGAAAAATTTCTAGGCTTGAGTCTTAAACACACAAAAAAAATGAAATGTCATATGTTTTCACAAGTGTTTTCCAAATGTTACCACATTTCTGTTCACAATGGCTATCCAAAAATTCTTTACCCTGGTTCCATAGCCTTTCTCTGGTCCCAAAACTTGTTGACTAATTTTGCCGGAAATCTCCTTTAATTAGAAGTGGCCGCAGAGTTAGCCTTTCATACAAACTTTAAATTAGAAGTGTCCACAGGGTTGCATACAAATCACAAACGATGGTTGCTAGCCAAACCACATACTGTAGATGTGGCTTTGTTGGGAGAACCTAAGAATTCTCATTCCAAAACCACAGGTGCCTACTACTATCTTATTTGGCTCTAGTAGTAATAAAACTGACAGCTTGCATGTTAATCAGCAACTCCAAGTCCACATGGTGTAAGAGGTTTAATACACCAGTAATCAGTTGGCCTATGAGCACAGCCAAACATGTCACAACAAAATGAGTCATCACTTGGGGAGCTTTAATAATATCAGCAATTTATGTAATTCAGGGAGATGTTTTATCTTCTTCTCCAGAAACAAATCACATCCACATTTCCTGGTTTTCTGTTCTATTTGCACAAAATCACAGAGAAGAGGAGAGAAAATTCACAACTCAGAGCTTCCAAAAATTGATAAGGAACAACTAAGTTTGGAAATCAGGCAAAACTGCATCTGACCCAGGTCTATTACAATCAGTTCATTCATCTGAGTAGACTATCTTCACAGGCACAAGGAAATCACCTGTAATAATGGTAGTGGAAAAGGCCTTCACCTCCTGCAGACCTACCAAGTGTGTAGGATCAGCTGTGGTGTGACTTCAACTCATGATGTGACTTCAGCTCACCTTGAAGTTATGGCCTCATGAGGATCCTGAACACACATTGGTGTCAGGTGGATTGTTTATGGATGTTTCAAAAACACCAAAAGACACATGATTCCCTATCAAGTTGCTCTTGCAGTGGTGTAAGGCTCAGCTTGAAGTCCTTGTTCCTGCTAAAAACAAGCATATAAAGAAAATATTCTCTTGGTCTAGATGTAGCAGAGGATGAGCAGCAATGTCTCCCAAACATCAGAGCTCACAGACAGTAGAAACAAAACCAGTATATCTTGTGGGGAAATAAACATTTCATAACTGCTAATGTTTCCTTTTGGATAAGTAAAAAGCCTGAACACACTAAATAAGAAAAAAAATTAATTTCTAGTTTAAATACAGCTGCAGTAATTCTTATGCACCACACAGCTGTTCAGAGGCCTGGCAGCTGTCCATATCTTATGTGTCTTATCATGCATGTTGCATTATTGTCTTCCTGACACATAAAGACTGTCTTTAACTGTCAAGAAAAGACTATATTCCCTGTCAGGTAGATACTGCTGCATAGTTAAATACACCCATGTCTCTACGCTGCTGGCTTTTGCACCTGTCAAACCTCTTTCCTTTCTCCCCTATGAACATGCTCTTGGTACAAAGGAAAATCATTTGCTTTTGCCACTTCTTTCTCTGACATAATCCTACATGCTGACAGCAGACCCCAAATTGTACACTTGTTTGCTAGGCACAAACCAAAATCCTAGTTAACACACATGTATATTGTGCAAATAACCGGGATGACACATGTTTTAACCAAAGCGCCAGCAGATGTGCCCGTCACACTGCCAGGGCACAGTGGGAAGAGAGGCCAACAAGTTTTTCAGCCAGTATGTGATGTCATTCTGAATGCATTTCTTAGAGAATGGAATTTCAGCTTTTACCAAGAAAATGAGAATGAAGAACATCTTACACAGTACCATGAGCATTTCTGTAGCAAGCTCCTCATTTTTTCCTGCTTTTTTTTTTTCTTTCCAGGCAAAAATAGATGTGATGGCAACGCTGTTGCTCAGGCTGCACAGAGTACATATGATGTAATAGGGAGCTAAAGAAATTAAACACTTCTGAGGAAGGTTTCCTCCACCCTGGCTCACACCAGGCTCACAAATATCAGTTGCCTCGCAAGATGCTTGTGCAATAGGGAAACATTTTCATTTTTGCAGAGAAGGAAGCTGTGGGTCAGAGACACAAAGTTCTCCATAACACACAGCACATTCACAGTGCATTAAAATTCCTGCAAGTGTTTTATAGGGTTGTATTATGGAAGGCGGGTGCACAGAGAAAAGCAGAGGTTTGTGGTGCTGCCTCCAATGCTGCTCTGCAGCACAAATCTGTTGTTCCCAGGTTGGAGATGGCTCGTGCCCAGCCAGCTCCGGTTCAAGCAGAGGAGTGTGAGTGCCTGCACCAGTCATAGGTGCTGCTTATCTCCAGTACTGTTATGAAATATAAAAAATGGCTTTAAAAGAACATTAAGGTTGAGCAACAGACAAGCAAAGCTTTGCCCCTCCAACCATGGCACTAAATCTGTTTTTCCATTATGCTGCTTTTTTTTTAAACCATAGATTAACTTCAGTATCACTTGTTAGCCCCACCTTGTCTCCTCCCATATGTGTATATTTGCATTAATTTCGTTGTCCTCATGTTCTAGCATATCGAAGCAAGATGTTTTTACATGATAAGTTCTCTTCTCTCTATGAAACTTAGGTAAACAGTTTTCCCAGAAATGCTTCACCCATTACACACGTCACCTGTAGTTTGTAGATGAAGCAGAGTTTTACCAGGTAACTACTGTACAAAGGACATTCCTTGGCTCTGTTTGCCTTTAATCTGTGAAACAGTAAGAACAACCACAAGTTGCTATTCTTGTGTACCTAAAGATACAGAAAAAAATATTAGTTCATAGACAATGTGTTATCGCAGAGCATTTTGTAATGCATATACCCTTTCTGACTATTCATTCCTGAGTATAGTTGAGTCCATTTTTAGCCTTTGATAGTACATAGTGCTGGAGTCTGTTTACAGAGTTGTTCATTTCCTGGAATATTTTGCTATAATAAAGGAAAAGAGGAGGCATTTTAGAGCTCTGCAAGTGAGTAGCTCCTTGCATGTACCAGCTCTTCATCATTTCTCAGATGCATATATTACACACTGAACCACAAAAATATCTTTGGACAGACTCTGTACTCTGACTTTCAAATGCTTACAAGATGGGAAATGGAAAAAAAAATATATTTTCAGAAGAAAGCTGCACACCTCTCCTAGACAAATGATGTTTTCAAACTCTCTAAGACTGAAGCTTTTCTAATTTTTCTGCCATCTCCCTAAGCAGCAGATCTTATAGAAAGGGATTTATGAATGCTTCTGGCAGAGGAATGGAGAAGGGAATAGCCTATGGCAGTTTTTAATCCCAGCCTTTTCGCAATAGCAAGTCTGCAAGTTCTTTGGAATCATGAGAAAGATGTTTTGTTTTCCTGTAATTGTCCTCACGACTGGACACTGTTTTCATCCAAGCTTTCAAACGAGTCAAGAGAAAGTGTTAGAAATGTTCTTGCAAAATCTTGGGGTGTTCTTGTCCTAAACTGTGCAGGGGCAAGGTTTTGGCAGTCTCACCCAACGGTCACTCACCCAGAGCTTTTTCCTGAATTTTGTCTGTCAAACAGCTAGCGAATCCTTTACTCCAGATTTGCCTGATCATTCCCACATATTCGTTCCTAAGCTCCTGCAAACAGCTCCTCTTTTCCTTGGTGCTTACACCCTCCACCTACTCATAGGCACTCATCATGTCTCCCTTTAGCTATACATACTCAGTCCTTTTAATCTTTCATCATAAATCAATCATTCTGCTGCTTAATCATTTATGTTTTCTTTTTTTTTTCTTTTCTCTGAAACTCTCTCCAGCTCCTCTCTCCCTCCTGTCAGTGTTGTGTGCCCAGAACTGAACTCATTTATCTAATTGCATGACCCAAGAGACATCCAAGGCAGGACAGTCATCTCGATGAGTCCCCAAGGGGAGTCAAATAAACTACTAAAAATTTAAAGATAAAATGTGTCTTAGTTGGTGCATCATCACTCTTTTGGATGGCTGTCAATCAGCTGGTTACTTTGGTGGCACTTCATAAAGAAAAAAAGGATCCAAAAATGTAGACAGGGTTTAGACAAAGGTGGCAAACGTTATCATCTGATTTCAGACATGGGATGGTCCAGGTGATGTAACCTTCACAGGAAGTGTGGGAACTTGAATGCAAATTTGGGCTTCATGGCTATGTTGAAGAGGTCAGGTAGTCCCTCCTAACTCGGACAAAACTTGACTAATCAAGCAAGATGTGTGAGCCACAAAGATTTCACTTTTCACCATAGCTAGAGAAGGAAACAGAGCAAAAGAGATGCCTGGAGAGTGTAGAAGGAAAAGCCTAAAAGTAAATGACATCCTATAGAAAAACTGTGATTCTATATCTTTCTATACTGACCTGATAGGGCTAGGGAAATGTTCATCTCTCATCTCTCAGAGAAGAGAGTTTGCTTTTCTTATTCATTTTCCAGTCCTCCTGGGAAGACTGAAGAAGTAGACCCATCATGAGATTTACTGGCTGCACAAACCAGACCATTGCTCGTGCACTCGGTGCCTGTATGTCCATGCTGAAGATGTCAGACAGATTCATTGGGACAGGACCTCCGCCTTAGTGCACTGCTGTCGCTAATGAGGTGATATCACAAGTAAGGGGACATTATAGAAAGAGACCACAGGTGACTATGAGTAAGAGGCCATATGCACACAAGTGAACACAAATACAAATAAAGTCTGACAGGGGAGCTACTCCTAGTGGCTTATGTAAGCAGAGCAATTTTATCCCCTTCAAAGGCAAAACCAAAGGCAGGATGCTCTGTTTATAATTTGGGGGATTTCTGAAATCATAACTCTTTCATTATAAAATGCCTAAAGCCCTCAGACACAGCAATCAAATCCTGCAATATCCGGTGTCATGTAGAGAAGTACCTTCTGTATTTTAGCAAACATCATCAAAGGGATTAAGTCTAAATCACATTAGTTGTAAGGATGTACTGGTGATACTTCTGATGAGCAAATTTCCTTATCAAAAATGTTATGATTACTACTTTCATAGTGATGTTGAAGGCTCAAGTTAGAAAAAAAAATCCTCAAACAGGAAAAAGCTTAAGCACATGCTCATGTTTTCAGGCTACTTCCATGCACTGGAACCAACAGAGCTTTAATCACATACTAGAGTGGTGCAGAGCCTGGGATGCCTCCTTACACTGGCAAAAGTAACCAAGAAAATGGAGCTGATCTTCCTTTTTACAAATCTACCACAACTTTATAATGAACTTACTTGTGGAAGTAAGCTGCTAGCCAACGTTCTTGCTACTGTGTACCATGGGTAGAAAACCCAGATAGCACATAAACAAGTCCTAGCCTTCTATGCTAAGCACAGTGTTAATTTCAGTTAATTATGCCCTCAACTGCTTGCACACACAGTGATAGGATCCAGGCTGTTACCATCTGATTATAACTGGAGGTCAGGGGCAAAGTCTTGCAGTTTACCTTGGCCATACAACTCCAAGCAAATATAACCCACTGCAAGTATGGAGCAGATCCCGAGCATCGCAGGCAGCTTGCAAAAGAAATTCTGCACCACAGTGAAAGTAGGTCTGCATTGTCACAAGGAACTTTTTCTGGATAAAGACTGAACTATAATGCAATAGAGATAAGTCAATACATGCATCCTGCACATGGTTATGTTTTGAGGTAATCTTAAGAAGTCAGGACACCAAATCCTGAAAGGTTCTTTTGCTCCTTTCAACCACTGGAGGATGTGCAATCCACACACCTTTACTGCATCTGAATCTTACAAGGCTTAACATCACATGATACATTTGTGGTCTGTTAAAATGGGGTTTCTTTATAGACTTGTATTTCGGAGATGCTGCTCTCCATCATCACCAGCCTGGCAAGAGGGATGTGGCCAGATGTGAAGTCAAAAGATGAGAAATCTCAGGCAGAATATATCAAAGCCTAAATCCTCTGTCAGTTTGCACAAGTGTTTGTCTCCTGTAAATACATGGTATTAAATTTAAACCAGCTTCTTGAGAAAGAAAAGCTGAGTAAAGAAACCAGCTCTGCCAATGTCTGTCACTTGACAGACGGCATGCTAAGGAATATAACACCTACCTGCAACTTAAGCAGAGCTATCTCAGGTTGGCATATATGTGTGAGATCCTTGGTTGGGTACATTTCTGTCTGCTGCACTGAGAGTCGGAAATTGTATTTGGGATTTAAAGTTGCTGGTATGCTCTGATAACAACCTTTCTGAAGAATATGTATTTTGTACAAGATCTGGCAAACTTTCAGGCAGTTTTCAAGATCACTTGTATATGCAAAAGAAACTTTGATTTGATGATTAAGTTAGATTTATAGCAGCAATAGCATCTATTTGAATATGTATGATAATGTGTGGAAAAAGAACTACTCTATATTGCATTGAACTGAAATGACATCTGTAGAACGCTAGTAAGCTCAGAGGCAATTTCTCTCCCCCAGTATTTCTGGATATTCAGGATTCTTTTTAGGCCTAACATCTATTTCAAGAATGATAATCAAATATATCTGCTCTTTTAATGAGCCCTGTAAGAATAATACCATATCTAGACCATTTTCATTCATAGAAAGAATATTTCTTCACTGTCTCTTTCAAAATCTGTGTCTGAATTTTTTTCCTTCTTACCTGTCCATGAAGTTCTTCCATGGGTAAGAACTGAAGCCCTAATTAATGAACAATGATTCCAGCATTTAAATGTTCAGAAGATCCATCACACAGCCATGCTACTGTCATCAACCTGGCAAAAGAAATGAGATCCAATTATCAAAAACAATGTCTAATGAAGCTATTTTTGAACCAATATATTCGATTAGTCTTAGACCAGGCTTCAAACAACATGCCTGCTACTTAGGTGCTACGACAGGTTTCTATTCACAGTAATTATTGATTTTGGATGTAGAGCTATCTCTAGATAGCAAGGTTTAGGAAAAAAATATTGACCTGTCTGACACTTGCTTCAATAGAGACAAAAACAAAAGAGTTGTACAAAGACAACTCTTGTATTGGAAGATATAAAGGAATGATATCCTAGAGCTATCTTGGGAGCTTTTTTTTTAGTCTCTGTCCTCAAAATGCAGGGCTATTCTCAGATACATTGTTTGTACAGATATTCATTGCTGCTGAGGATATTGTGTGGTGTCTAAGGCAAATATATCCAAGTAAACAAAAAACCCATACATCCCTGTAAAGTTCAAGTAAGGTATGAACTTTACACACCCTCTTATATGAAAAGGTTTCTTGGATCATCTTTAGATCAGATATAATTTTCCAGTCCCATTGTCAGAGAGTCAGATTTTGTAAAACAATTAGAAAATATATACATTTTAAAGATATTTTGCAATATATATGCCAATCAATGATTCATAGTAGAGTTAATTCACAGCAAAGCTTTGTGAGCTAATAAAAAATTGTTCAATCTGGTGTTCTGATGCATTCAATTCTAAACGCAGAGATGGTGAAGAGACATTCATATGAATGTTCCAAGATTTAAACCCTTGATACGGAGACATCTCTTTTAATGTTTATTAAAAATTTGCACCAAAATTGCTTTGGAATCAAAAGTGAAGGTTTCAACTAGTTGAAAAGCTATGTAGAAAACATGAGGAGTGGAGGCCTATGGTCCATTCCAATTTAGAATAGAGCGCATATAGATAACCCTTAAAATTCCTGTTTCATTGGAACTAGTACTATGGAAACTATGGAAAGTGCCCTGTGGGACTGGCTATATAATAGTATCATGGGGATTTGCATTTATCATATGATGATAAATCAATAAATTTTTCACTAATAGTGTTAAAAGTCTCCACTTTTCCTTTAGAAAATGAATTTTTCAGAAGTTACATTTTTAAGGACAAAATAGAGCTGAAGTGATGCAGAATAGAATAAAGATTTTGACTAATAACATTTTCATGAAAATGAAAGGATTTTTTTTTTCTTTAGGAAATGTGCATTTAAAATAAAATAGAAATAAAAAATTCTGACATATGCCAATGTACATGTAACCAACTACATGTGTTTCAACTCTCTTACTCTATCTTTAGATACTCTATTTTATCTTCTTTTCAATCTTTTCTTTTTGTTTTTTTTAAAATCTTATTCAGCCTGATAATACTGACCAGAAGGCAAAGTTTATAAACTAATACAAACTAATACAAACTAATACAAACTAATATAAATTAATTTGTTTCACTTTAAAGGAGGCATCTCTATGCTTTATCTCATGTTGCTCTTCAAGTCACAGAGGATGCACCTAGAAAAGTACGCAGAACTACATCATTATCATCATTCAAACTCATGCACTCGTTCTCAGCTGAGTCTGTGGCCTAAGATGTTTCTGGGTCCCTGTTTTTTTGTACATTGTTTATGGTATTCTATAAGGGTAGGTATGTGCTGACTATTGCACGGAGATTGCAAGTCGTATGGAATTCTTGTTCAAGATAAGGCTACAATGTGAAACAATGTGAGAAGTAACATTTAGTTTTCTAGTAGTTGTGTTTCTGAGCTTAATATGTCTTTGTCCAATACATCATCTACTGACCTAAAATGCCTATTGCTTTCTTGCTTCTGTCCAACCTGATGATCCATGACAAGGAATGGACAGTGGACTCAGAGCCTAGATGGACACACTGATGGACACACCAATTGCATGATCATGTAATATTTGTTTTTATAAGTTAAAAACACCCAGTTCATTCACATTTCATGAATAACAGTGTTCCAGAACACAGGAGCAATCAGATAACTGACAGATTTTTCTTCCTCTTGTCAGCTATTTCAGTGAGAATTTGGTTTTAATTTTTAGTAACCATGTTCTAATTCTTGAATCTCTTTGATTTTACCTTTTTTTCCATCTGATTGAGAAACTATTGTAGATTTAGATTTTGTGGGTCATTCAGATACAACTATTTAAGGGCAACATAAGGATTTGGAGAGTGTCCTTATGTCCCTATGAGAATACAAAGATATTCTAACTTTGGGTCTTAAAGTTTAGCCTAGCTACTATCCTTTAAAACTTAAACCTTAAAAAACTTAAAAACACACCTTAAAAAACTTAAAAACACACTCAGCAAGACTTAGAGCAAATCTTTATCTTTGCTTAGGCTTTTTATTTTATTTTTTTTCTACTTGTCACTCTGGTTTGCAGCCAGATGTGACTGAAGCAAAAAAAAAAAAGCAGTACTGGCTCACCATTTCTCTCAACAAACAAATTATTATTGCAGGTGGTATGGTGAATATGAGCAGGGTAAGCTGTTCTACAAGGTCAGCTGATGGTCTATGGGTCATGGTCTGAAAGAGGAAATGACAGGTGGGGAAATCCTAATGGGGAACTGGATATGAGAAATGAAGTATTTATGTAATATATTGAAATTTCTTCAGTGGGCATGGCATATGATTTAGAAGGCAGAAGAGAGATTTTATTGGAATTTATTGGAAGGCCATTGCTGCATATGCAAGTTTGTGGCTGATGACAAAAACTTTGGGCTCATTGTGATTCAGTATGAAAAGCCAATGACAGAAAAACACATACCTGGCAGATAAAAGCAATGACCACAGAAGAAGACTGAAGACACTGCAGATTTTATAGAGCAAGGATGTTTTGCCAATAGCTGGATAACAGGTTCCTCATTCTTTCAACTGTCAGCTCTCTATCCACCCCGGAGTGGCTTAGTTGCTCTGCATCAGTCGAGTCCAATATTATAGACTTTCAGTCAGCTGAAAAATCGTTGCTTTTACAAGCTGACAATTTAAGAGGCAATTCTTGTTTTCTATTTACTGGAACAAAGACAGGCTATAAATATGGCTCTTGGTACAGTTCAGGGCCAAGGTATGGGTCTGTCTTGGCTTTCTCTACATAAATACAGGTGAGTCATTGGATGTGCCCGTACACACCTTGAAAGAAAAATACCTGAAGTGATCACTGCCTGCCAGGAACCTCTGCCAGATTGCTTACAATGTCCTTTGCTCCTCCTTGGCTCATCTTCATTCATGAACACAGAGCCAAGTTGAGAGAATGCCCTTTGGCTCCTTGCATTGGCTGGCTCATTGCTACAATCTACACATTTTTTAATGAAAGATTGTTTTCACCGATGTACCTATATAGACACATGAAAAATTCCAACAGATTTTAGACTGACACAAGTTTAACAGCTCTTCTTCCAATGAGTATGTAGCAAATTATTTATGCTTGTGACAGCACACACAGATGTTTCTGCACGTCCAACAAGTTTACTTCAGTGTCATACTACTACCTATGCAGAGGTCTTCCTCATTTTAATTTGCCTAAGTATAAGAATAGCAAAGTGGAAAGAGTCAAATACCTTCTGTAGATTAGTGAATTAAACAGATTTTGTAGATTTTGCAGAGTAAAATTTGGGACTGTGCACAAATGTAGTCAAATTATGGTCTTACTTGCAGATGTGGAAGCACATAGTAACTCCTGGGAATTCACAGGAGTTGTTATAGGTCATCAGTGGCATAGCTGAAAACCAAGTGTGGTTTGCAAACCAGAAGAAACATGAACTGTCCCTTCATTCTTTGCTGATGTTGTGCAAAGTGCAAAGTAGTGTTGCAGAGATACCAAAAATATTCCAAAGATACACCTGAGATAGTAAAGCAAGTGTGTTGTATAGCCAGGCCTTAACCAGGAAAATCACCAGTTTTCAAAAAAGCAGTGTTCTCCTCCTCTGTGCAAGAGCTTTGCCAAAGGGTGTACATGTTACTGTTGCAGCCAAAAATACTGTTATAGCCAAGGGATGTACACGTTTCTGTGTAAATGCATTGCCAAAGGGCGTGCAAGATATAGTTCAAAGTTAACAGTTGAAGGGGGCATTCCTATCTTTAACGTATATGATCTGCTTATCCAGTCAATTAAACGCGGCTTATTTTCAGATGGCTGAGGGGATTGCTCATGTGATGCATAGCCTATGACTGTGGCAGCCCTTAAAAACAAGTTTCCTTTTAACTTTTTACTGTTATGCAAGGTATTACTGGTACTCATGGTATTCCCCATTCTCTGTACAATGCATGCTTCTGCAAAGAATAGCTTACCTCCCTCCAATTAAATATGGTAAAATGCTGCTTTTCTTTTTCCTCTCAACGTGCCAAATGCATATGCCTCAGGCTACCTATGGCTGTTCAGTGGGCAACTATAGTCACGCAAATGGCAGGATTCTGACTAAATTGTAGTCACTCAAGAAAAAGGTCTGGTTGGCTTGCTGAAATCTTCAGCATAAATATTTATTTATAATACATAAAGGTGGTCCCCCCTCCCCCCAAAAAAGTAATAAGAGCAAGAAGGAAACAAATAAAGAATGGCACAAGAATACAATGTGAGAAAATAGACTTGGGTTAAAGTTCTTTTTAAAACACATTCTGAAAGCTCATTCTCTTGAATCTTTTGCCTCTGTGCTTTTTTTCCTTTAAAAAAAATTCCCATTCAAAAAAGATGAACACTTCCTTCAAGTTAAAAAAAAAGTGGCAGAAAATTGAGGCATTTTCAACTTCCAATTTTTCATGTTTTTCACGAAATGATGAATCCTTTATATTCTGATCAGCTCTACTGGAATTCTGATGGCTCCATTCTGACAGGTAGCCATAGTTCTCATGCTATAATTTCTTACAAGTAAACCATTACACTTATATCTGATAACCTCATAAGGGTTAATGTGTTGGAGGTGACTCTAAACAGATGTCTGTGCTCTAGAAGTCTGGGCATAGCTCATGTGGTCTGATACAGGAGATGTGGCATCAAAAACCCACTCGCAGATCTCCACTGACCATAAAGGGAACCCTGGTGACTCCTTCAGAAGGAGAAGTTCCATCCACTTCACCCGTAGACCTCTACAGCATATGCAGCACACCACATGCATTTACACATACTGTGAAGAATCTCAAGACAATGTAGATATTCTACATACCTTGTCCAAAGACAGAAGCCTTCAATAGTTCTGAAAAATTGCCCTCCTAAGTTGCTTGTTTTTTCCTATAGGCTACTCAGGAAATCTACAATGACTGAATCAGACTAGATTAAATATAGCTTTTACATATTTGAAGTTAGATGAGATAAATCTCTTTGTGTCACAAATTATTCACAGCAGAAACAAGGCAGTTAAAGGAAAGACAAATAAGATGAGTAGAAACAGGGAATATGTATGTTTGAAATGTATGATGAGAAATGAGTTTAGAAGAGAAACAAGTTAGAAGAAACAGGACAAAGCTGTTCAATAGCAGTCTGGAAGAGGTAAACTAATGTATCTTACCTACCTCATCCTGATCAAGAGTCAAGGAGCATCAAATAGAAAGGAGGGAAGAGATCTGAATTTGGAAAAGGGTATCCTTTCCACTGTACAATTATCCCAGAGTCAAGATCATGGAAAAGACCCCAAGGGTTTCAGAGGACTGAGAAAAGCACGTCAGGTATATCAGGATAATGACAATATCAGATTGTTTTAGCTAATGAAAAAAAAAAAAGTAATTACTTTCTCACAATATGAGTAAAGGGTTACACTGTTTTATACACTGACTAGTGTAAATCCAACTACTCACCCTGTTACTAGTTGTATGAAAAAGGAAAAGTGCACATTTTTACGAAGCCTCTATTTGATTTCTGAATGTGTAGCCATATTTACCTAATTCTTGTAAACAAGCCAAAACTTGCATGCACAAAGTCAATATTTTTCTTCACAAAATTGTTTAGAATTTGCTCCTTATGTTGCATGTAAAAAGTAACATCTCTTTTATTTGCTGAAATGAAATCATTTCTAACTTTCTCTTTTATGTCTACCACTTTTACAAGATGTTTCTCCTGGCAATATCAGTCAACTAACTTTACCTTATTCTCTGTTCCCACATTGCCAATATTTCTGTGCTGCTGACTTTTGCATATATCCTCAGGAGTTTTTCTGAGGATACTGTGAACAGGAGACCCTGGATGTTTACCAACTCCTTACTTATTTATTATACCTGGCTCACTTCCTAGGACACAGTGAAAACAGTGTCTGTTCTTGTTGATTGCTAAACAAATCTTGTAAGGAAACAGCCCTCTCGTATGTCTAGGAACATTGCCTTTTCCTTTGGGACCATCACTGTTGTCAAGAGCAACACCTGGAAAGTATCTGTTGCCTGTGCTTTGGTATAAACCTTGCTACCTGCATGTGCTTTTTTATCTAAATTTTATACATTACCCAAAAATCTGCCTATTCCCTTTTCTTTAATACTTCTCCAAGACTACACAAAGGTTTCTGGTCCTCAAAGGATTTCTCAGAGTCTACAGCCAGGACATATATGTTCCCTATGCAGCGAGTTCAGTGTGATGTAGGGTTGAAATTTTCACATCTGGATACTCATCTCCCATTAGAACATTATTTTAGATACTTCTAGAGACCTCCAGGAGTGCTTATGTAGATGAGTCCCTTGCCTCATTTTTGACCAGTTTGCCATTTAAGTGCTTCTCAGAAATTAAAACTTGCATTATCCTAATTGCATCACATAGATCTCTGTGATAGTGTTGCTTTGTATACTGGTCACTGTAAATCTCTAGCAACAAAAAATCCATATCTATTTTTTCACATCTGCCAAGAAACTCACATTTTGCCATCTTTTTCTTCTTACCTGCCACAATTTCAATGCAGAGCTGGTTTTACCAGAGCTACTCCTGTTTGTCTAAAGGGTCTCCCCTGCTGGGTAGCCACTATTTTAAACCTGAAGACTGTCTGGGAAAGGACAATCAGCATCTCAGTTCTGAAGGGCTTTTTAAGCAGCTAAAAACCTTTCCTGTCAACCTGCCACATAGCCTCTTATATATGCCTCTCTCACACCATGGCTCTCCGGGGTTTGTCCTAATATGAAACTCTCTAAAAAGGAAGAGCTGCTCCACAGAAAATACTTGCAGAAAAGTCGGAAAAAAAAGAAAAGGAGGCATCAGAGAGGAAGGATCTAAATATGACAAAGTAATCTTCTGAATTGCTAAGGATGCTTCTGAATTGCATTTAAGTGTGATATATTCTAGTTCTTCCTGAAAGAGGGGAGCAATTGACTCCTCTCGGTGCTTGAACACATGGTGAGATCAAAGAGATGACAAAAATATCAACTGTAGGGTCTGACTCCGGGGTGGTTATCACAAACTGTCTCCCTCCACAGGCTCCATCGGCAACCTCAGAAGACCTGGCAAGCCCTCCTAGATGTGTTCCCGAGAGGAGGGCTATGTTGCTGCTCTCCTGTTCCCATCACTTGCCATGACACAGATACGGTGCATTACCCTTGTGATCACATATGACATTGGGGGGAAAGGCAGGTACAGCATCTGTCTAGCCCTTTCAACACTTTAACATGACTCTATCCTCTTCAATATACACCTATAGAAGCCCATCTTCTATTTCTCATATTCCAATTGCCTGACAAGTTTGCAATATCATTCAGTTCACTAAGTTTAACGGGAAAACGAAAATACTTACTTTCAAATTCCCATTGCGCAGATGGTGATGTATGTCCTGCTATTTTACAGATTTCTGATGTGAGTGGGGGATCAGATGCAGCAAGTTTGCTCTTGCACAGACCTGCAACAGCAGGTAGAGCTGACTGCAGCACAAGAGGTTATAGGTATCTTTAATAACTACAATCTATTATTTTATCTACCACATTGAATGCTTATAGTGGTAAGAACAGAGAGTGGATATGTACCCCTCTTTGCTATAGAGAGTAAAACCATCTCAAGCATGAAACTAGTAATCCTGCTTACTTGAGCTGTATCACACTTGAAGAGCATCTATGTTTTGTGACCACTTTTCACCTGCCCAGTCAGACCCTTGCATGCTCTTTGGCAAGTACAGGCATCTTGGTCTGAGTTGAAATGACATTAACACCCTTAAGTAGTGTTGAAAGTAGGGGATAGCATTAGTAGCATGGGACAGGGGTAGGACAAAGGCAATCCATGGTGAGTGACTTAATACGCTGGAAGTTGGGGCTCAGGGGCCCGGATTTCTCATCAGAGATAAATCTTCATTTACCAGTTAGTAATGATAAAATTCTTCAATTACCAGTTAGTGCATGATGCACCATCTCTTTGTCTTCTACCTAAAACATCTGCTAAGGGCCATGGGGATGTCATCGTGGACGGGGTACACCTTTAATCTGAACTAATTTGGTCATTCTTTTGATGCTTATTTTCTAAATGCTTATCCTATTCGTAGAACAAAGATTACTGTGCCAATGAATTCAAAAGTTGAAGAGCATTTCAAATTTATTGTTGAAAACTTGCATAATTTTGTAGACTCTTGGCGTCAAATTGTCCAATCTGTTCCAACCTGGGTAAAATCAGTGGCCCAGTACCCAACATCCAAACTGGGATTTTCACAGCCCCAATTATGTCAATGTTCAACTGAGGATTGTAGAAAGGCAAACTCCTGGCCTATCTTTTATCTTTTTCGGAAGTTAAACAGAATACAAGTTAGTTATTTGTATAATACTTTGGGCTGGTCTGGAGGAAAAAAGATCAATCACACAGCTGTTTGGGGTTGTTTTTCTCTCTTGCACTCTGATGCACAAATTAAGCCACTGATTAATCAAACAATTCATTGACAAGAACCCTGATTTATGCTGAGTTAAGTTACAGCATGCAAATATTTGCACAGTGCTGGATGCAGATTTAAACACAGACTCTAGGAGTACTTTTTTAACCATGGATATTTTTTGAGGATAACTCAAGTGCAAAACTGAAGCTATTGCATCCCTCCCGGTGATCTGAATGGACAGACTGTGGGAAGAGTCAAACTATTTCTGTTAAAACCTTAATCTGATAAAAAGTGAGCATGATTTTCAAAAGCATGTAGGGCAATAATGTGCCTTCCTCCCACTGCTCAGTGCAGCTAGCCACCTTTCTCCAATTTATACTTTTAAAAATCTCCTTTCTTTGTCCTCAAATATGTGTTAACAGCAAACTCTACTCAGGAAATTCTCCAGAGGAAGCCAACAGACATATTTGGACTTTCCTATGGACTTGTGAAGAACAACCAATTAACCAAAGGGCAGGAAAAGAGGCTGATGTTTTGTAAGCATGGAAGAAATCAACTTCTCAAGGGAAAAAAATAAAAAACAAAAGGTAGAAAAGTCAAAAGTTTGTATGTGGCTTAGAACCAGGAACATCTTTTAAAAGTAACTGCATAGCAATATCAAATTATTGAGGCACTGAAAGGCACTGCTAGGGACATTTTCTCTGTTGAAAGAAGACTCAAGGGCTGCTACACTGTTAAGTTAGGCCTTTGAAGAGGACCATTTAGAGCTACATGTCTGAGCACTTCATCTCATTTTGACACAGTGTTCTGCCCAATCCATGAGATGATGTTTGTTTTTTTTTTAATGTAGTTTAATTACTTGCATTCAAACCCATTTGATTGAAGAAATTTTAACCCATGGCTTAAACAGATATTTCAATCTTCATTATTTCTTTTTACCTAGTTTGAAGAAACTAATTTACAATCTGTTTTGCTTAGCCAGTGCTAATCTTTGTGTATATATAAAACCTAAGAGAATCAGCCTTCTCTGCTTCAGTTTCTTTATCCGTCAAGCAGAAAGAATAGCATTTACTTATTTTTATAAAGATTGGCAGCGTGGCATAGCATCTGTCTGACTTCTGCTAACACATGGGAACATGATGCACCTCCTGCCTTGCCTTCCCACTTTTTTTAAATCCTGCAGCCCTTCAGGGCTGTGTGTGGCTGATCTCTGCACTGGGTAATTTTCAGCAGCCTGTCTCTCTGGGCTTTTGCTCCCATGCAAGCAAAGAAGTTGTGACATAAGAGCAATGCCTGCAAGGTGCCTGCAAACAAAGCTATCTTTATAGAGTTTATCTCCATGAATCAGTAGAGCTTGCCCATTCCTGCCCAGTTCTTTTGGCTCAGACACCTTAATACTGACTATATCCCTTGCTATATGCTGAGTAATCTGTTGTGAGCAATGCTCCCAGAAAGGCCCCATTATGCACGCTCCCCTACCAAGCAACATAAAAACCCTGCCTAAATGGCATGCAGGGCTGTGGTGATTAAAGTCCCGTAAGTCTTTAAACGATTACTTATGTTTCCCAACCACTATCTAGCGATTGTTGAAGCACCTTGCCAGAAGCCTTCTTTGTGGTGAGTAATGAAATAATACAAATTGATGGGGCCAGAGGTTGATTTTTAAAGGAAAAGAGGCCTCACTTGATAACAGTGTCAATGTATTGGTGTGAGCTACCAGGAAGGTTTGTCCATGGACACATTAGACAATCTCTCATGATTGTCCACACAGGGGTTTCAGACCCTAAAATCTACATAGCCTCCCTGGGCAATGTGGGGAATGTGTATGGACATGGACAGTAGGAATCACACACTCCGGTGCTTTGTTATTAGGTCAGGTGCAGATAGGAGACAAGGTGCAATCTCAGAAATGCATAACACTTTGGTTCTCCCCTCTGTCTGCTGCAGGTGCACTGGACTTGTGGACCATTGTTTCCTGTAGGTTATTTATTTTACCAATATTCCAGAGTCACAGAGGAGCATCCTGCAGCTTTGATTGTCCAGGAGGAAAAAATCATGAAAAGCTCTTTACATACACTTTCCATTTTGTGATTCTGCTGAAAATGTGCTCTAGGTATCCTGCTTGAGCAGGGGTGTTGGTCTAGGTGATTTTGAGATCCCTTCCAATCTCCACCATTGTGTGATTCTGTGATACTTCTATTACACTTTTGACTTTGAAGTAACCCCTAAGCACTAGTGACAATACACATAAACACAAGAGTAAAAGAGTAGCTCTATTGCTTTCCCTTTTTTAGAATAGAGGGATGCTCTATGTGTACTAAAAGCTGAGGATTTTATTGGATCCTTTTTTGTTTGTTTGTTTGTTTGCTTTTAAGTTTAATCGGGCTTTGTTCCCATGAAAAAGCTTTGGCTTAAAGTTACTGCATTGCAGTATACCACATTCAGCTGCGAGGCTCAAATCCCAAATGGCAGGCTGAAATTCCTCCCAGCTAGGTCTCACCTAAACTAGATCTGGGAAACTGGATCTTTTTATTTTGGGGATAGAAAACATGAGAAAAATATTTTGAGTTGGATATTTAAGCATTCATGGCATTCAAAACAGTAGGTCTTTTCCCACTCCACTGTGGTTTTCCTGTGCAATCTTATGTACAGCATTTGGTTTGAGATCCTGCAAGGTAATTCTGCTACCTAAAATTGCACTGAACCTGAGTTTAGATGTCTAAATCCAAGGAAATAACACAGTGTAACACCTTCCCAACACACCCTAAGTGTATCTGGGGGCTATATTCACGCTGCAGAGTACTTGGCTACCTTCAGTGTGGGCGCTGTTCTAGAGTGACAATGACTCAGTTTAGAAATTTAAGCAGTTAGTTCTTGTCTGAGCTCTGGAGGCTGACAATCTCTCTCTTTCCTGTCTGTTCAGACTGTAAACTCTTGGGACTGGATAGGGGACCTCAATGAGATCGTAAGCTTTTGACCTTCTAACTGTTACACGAAGACATCTGTGAGGACATGAAGACAGCTCTGATATTGCTGAAGTCCATGGTCCTTGTTGCTCTACCAGACTCCTCAGAGATCTACAGTGGTTTCCCTGGAATGTGATGTTTAACATCATGACACAGGTTGGCATTTCTGAGCTCTCTTCAATGTACAATAGCATTGGAGTCCTCTCCTGTAACGTGACTTTGATTTGCTTTCTGGCCACACGAATCACCTCTTTCTGTCTGCACACACAGTGCTTTATCGTGTGAAAAAGTGCTCCATCCAAACAATGTGAATTAAAGGTAAAGCAGGTCTAGAGAATTCCTTCTTTGTAATAAGTTATCCATTAAATACCACTTACGCTTTTCTTGTTTTAAAGCATATGTCAACATAATCTCAAATACTTTTTATAAAGTACTAGTAGTAAGTCATTAAAAATGACAAAAATGTCTTTAATCTATAAAAAAAATATTTTAATCAACTGAGATATCTTTTCCAACATAGCAAAATAAACACAACCCAGACTCGGCTATCTAATCTTTAGCTCACAATGGGATGACTTTGCAGCAGAATGTCAGAATCACCAGCTACCTTCACTAGGTGCTTGCTATTCTCAGGAGTTTTCAGGTATGTTTTCATCCCTACTGTTGAATATTCTAGCTCTTTCTAAATATTTACACATGTCAAACATTTATACATTATATTTCCTCGGGGGCTTATGCTTGTACTTTGTGAAAGATGCTACGATTGAGAAATAGGAAATAATTTCTTGTTAGCCATTGATCGAAGGTAAGATAATGATTCAATACCCTTTCTGAATAGCCATTCAGAATTTCTTTTCTCTTCATTTGACTAAGATGACCAGGTATCTTGCATTAAGCAGAAGAGTTAGGGAAAATGATAGGAAAGAGGAGGATCTGCTGAAAATTTATGAAAATTTTGCAATTTTTTTTCCCTCTGGTATAACATCATACTTTTCTGAATTCAGTACTTTGAACTTCAATACAGTTCATTCATGGCAGAGTAAAATTTCTACACACTCCTAATTCTGCATAAAAACTCCTAATTCTGCATATAAACACTACAGTGCAGTCAGGGACTATAACACTATCACCATTCTGGTCTGACCCATGTCCAGTGTTTCAAAACTATAAGCTCAAGGATGGCAAAAAGCAGACAAATAGGCCTCCCCAATTTACCTTCTGCTTTGGCTGATACCATGAAGAGTAGCTGGAGTCCCTGAATGCAGAGGGTTTTGCAAGGTAAAGGTTGTACTCATCTGTGAAAGACATAGAGATTTCCATGACTAACTAACTGTTCTACACCTTAAGATCACCACAACTCTTACTATTTTCTACTTCCAGTACAAGCCTTCCTTGACTTGTCTTCACTAATAACCCTAAGCCTATTAAAAATAAATAAAAGAAACAAAAACAGCTTCTCTTCTTATCTAGTTGTTCACTGCTCAGAAGGAAAAGCTCCAGGAAAAAAAGGAGGAACCATATATTGCAAGTGGTAGTTAAGTTCCTTAATATACAGCAGGCAAATGATCAGACATGGGAGAAGAGGAGGAGTTTGGACCTATTTACATTTGAATAATTGATCTATTCGTAAAAATAATCAGAATGATCTCATAGACCATGAAGTACTTGTTCCATAAAATATTTATTTCAGTGTAAAAAGAAGGAATTACATGGCAGTGGGATTAGAAAGACTGACAAACGTAAACCTATAGATTTATGTAATCTGGGGAAAATCAGCCTTGGAGTTTTTCCATCCTCTGCTTTTTGGCTATACTGGAGACTCTCAGATTTGCATGAAAGCATGTTACTTTGATGCATATTTGAAATCTTGAATTCAGAGTGATAGATCTTCATAGGAAGTCATGAAACTGTAAAAGAAACTCCGAGTTTTCACCTACAACATGTTCATCAATCAATTACTGTTTTGGACTGCATAAAAACTCCCAAACTTTTCAGCAGATTCTAGCAGTAGCCTTTAGAAAAATGAGTAAACCATACTGACCCCTAGACTAAGGAATAACTCGTGATAACTAGGCAATATTTAATCCTCAGTCAGTCTTATTATTCACTATCTTGTCAAACTTCGGGAAATTCAGAAACACTGTATACTGCCAAAGTGCTTTTAAAGTTGAAAAAGTGCATTAAATATGATCAAAATTTAAAGGGCAATTCTCTATAGAAAATCAATTGCAGCCTATCAGGTACTATACAGAGATACTTACCTGCTCTCCTTCCACAGCTCTGACAGTTCAAATAGTGATGCTAATGCACTGTGCAGACAAAAACAACAATTGATACAATTTATAAAAAAGGTGTCAGACATTTCTCCATTTCTTTGCTTTTTAGTTTCAGCTATGCCATACAACAGAAAGGCTGTATATGCTGTAGTGTGATGGTTTTGCTGGCATTCATTTAAGGCAACATGAATAATTCACTTGTGATTTATTAAGATTTTTTTAATTGAGGAAGGATTATCTTCTGCATAAGGCCCTGCTTGAGACTCAGAAGATATATCCTTATCTCAATCCAACTTGCTTTGTGTCTTTGGATAAATCACTTTTGTCTCAATTCAGAAATATATTCAAACATGCGAGCAATTCCACGTTCATACAGCCTTATGTGCATGGCCATCTTCAAGCACATGCTTACATCCTGTTGACTTCAAGCACCTTGCAAACTCAATAAACATATGTGTTTTCTAATGACCTGGAATCTATGTTTATTTCCTAGTGACAGAATAGGAATGACATATAACTCTTCTTAACCATTCATCTATTTTAGCTAATTTAGGGACAGTTTGAAATAATCATATACACATAACAATATTTCAAATATAATATTTAATAATTAGTCTGAATTCAAGAGCACTGTGAGAAGAATAAAGTAACACAGTAACAGTAAACATAATGAGCTCTTTTATAAACCAGAATTTAGATTATAAGCTCTCGATGCCACGTATGACTGCAAGTATATAACCAGCATTTGGTATAGTGGGGCACAATTTTCAACACTAAAATCAAATACTAGTATTTTTAACTTCCATCTTCCCCACACCTTGTGGCCAAGAAGGCCCATGCATTAAGATCCCATTGGCAGCAGTTCAAGGCAGATGATCCTGCCCATCTACTCAGCTCTGGTGAGGCCACACCTGGAATTTTGTGTGCAGTTCTGGATTCCCCAGTACAACAGGGACGTGGAGCTCCTAGAGAGGGTCCAGCGCAGAGTTGTGAAGGTGATCGAGGAACTGGTGCATGTATTGTATGAGGAAAGACTATGCCAGCTGGGCCTGTTTAGCCTGGAGGATGGGGGCCAAACTCTTCTTAGTGGTGGCCAGCAAAAGGACAAGAGCTAATGATTAAAAACTGAAACACAGGAAGTCCCATCTCCATGTGAGGAAGAACTTCTTCACTGTGAGCGTATCAGAGCCCTGGCACAGGCTGCCCAGGGAGGCTGTGGAGTCTCCTTCTCTGGAGGTCTCCAAACCCACCTGGATATTGCGCTGTGCCATATGCTCTGGGTGTCCCTGCTGGAGCAGGGGGTTGGACTAGATGATCTCTAGAGGTCCCTTCCAAGCTCAACCATTTTGTGATTTTATGTTTTTAAAAAAATAAAACTATTGACAACATAACCAATATTGAGTCCTGAATATTTTAACTTTTTTTCTACGTTTGGCACACTGAAGATTTTTCTTACTCCAGGAAAAACAGTACATCATAATTATAAATGATGACTGTAGTTATTTCTGTATAACTCAATAGTTATACCTCTATGTAGTACACACCACAGTTAAGAAATTACATCAAAAGCTTGCCCATCTGTTTTTAGAATTGCTCTAATTGAAGCTGATCTGTGTTTTATATGATGAGACCATAATAAAGAGCAAGACTCAGCATAAAAGTTTATGATAATAATGAGTGTGGTTCACAATGTGTGCTTGATCTCCATTCATGTTCCATATTTTATTTTATGACTAATATCAAATGCTTCTTTTTTGTGCTCCTCCTGTTTCCTTTCATGTCTTTTAGAATTGAACAGAAAAGACCTCAGCAGAGGGATTTATACCATTTAGCTATATAAATAGAGCTGGAAATCTCTCCATGTTATTTCCTCAAGTAAATATTTGCAGAGCATTTGTAATCACAGTGTCTAATGATGGACAAATTTTACTTGCATTCATACCAGTTTTGGAAGCTGAATTTCACAGATTTCTCTCTTCTTTGGAAATGTCAATTGTTGTCTTTTCATTGGAGTGTTGTGTTTTTAATGGTGTTTCTAATTGGTAGCAGGAAAGTTTTGTTCATTGCACTGGCATAACAAAATGGACAATATGATATTTATATTTGATTTTCAGTTGACATATGATGCTTTACCACCCGCATATAGTGAAATCATTAATAAAGCTATAGCTGGATGCTGTACCTCACAGATGAGGTTAGGTCTACAACCCTGACCAAAGGACAAAGCTTTAGTTATCTTGTCTGGGACCTGGAACATTGAATGAATGAGCACAGGATCCTCACCAAAGATCGGATAGAAATCAACCATAGGGGTAATCCACGAAAGAAACTGGGTACAAAGTACCTTTTCACATCTGAGCAGAATCGTGAACACCACAGAAAGAATCTTGGTGGAGAAATACATCCCTGCATAGCTGTTATTACGTGTAGGATGGTTAGAAGGACCGCAGAAGTGGGGATCTTGATTTTGTTCCACTTCTAGTGTCCCCAACATCTTGCCCAGCACTTGAGGCAGGCTTAAAAGATGGAGATGGTGAGCTGTGCTGGGTCAATGCCTAAGGGCAGTCAGTTAGTGCTGAACTGGAGGCTCAATCTAAGTCCCGAGCAGGAGGCCAACAAGCTGAAACAGCACCATGACGTGGTTGCCCTGGAACCAGTCACATATTTGTCCTAAAACCATTTTGCAGGAAAGCAATGCAAAATCCAGAGATGTTGTCCTTTTCAGCCTAGGTGATACCTCACTGTGCCTTGGATTCATGTGAAGGTTTAGAAGCCCAGCTTGCAGAGCCAAGAAATTCGGTTATCTGTAACCTAAACTATCAGTATATTTTCTACTGTTCCAGAGGACTGGGAGGATGCTGTGGCTGGTGCCAAGGCATCTTTGGTTTTGGCTTCCCATCTCTGAGAAGTTTTTGGCAGTGATATATGACAAGAAACTAGTATCTGGCATTTGTCTGCCACTAGAAGACTTGTATCCTAGTTCCTCTTTGTTAAAATAGGAAGTACACTATGATCTGTGTGTGTGCTTTAAACACACACACACATGCATGCAAACTTTTTTCCCGCTACAGATTGTGTGTCGATGCATATCTTATACTGAGACCTTTTATACTACTCTTACAGTGTAAGAAAACTGCAATGTAAAGATGAATCACAACCATCAAAAACACATTTATTACTTATTCTCTCATTTACTAGGTAATATGTACAATGGTCAACACAATTCGCTCACTATTTTTTATTTAGGAGACATTTTTGCTAGTTTACTTGACATTGTTTTGTTCAGAAAAGAGTAAGTAGTAGTCAGAAACTTTGTAATAGGAGCGTTTGTTAAATTCACTTATTTTCGTAAGAGCTGTTAGCCATGGTTGAGCTTGAAAAGTAGTATGTCTCCTCCACCCAACAGTATTCCAATAATGCTTGTATTTCTCACCTCTGGGCTGGAGAGACTATGAAAAGTATCTCCCCTTTTTTTCTGTCAAAATCTTTCAAAACTACTCAGCCCCTAATTTCATTATAAATTGGACTTGTACAAATCCTTACAAGTATGGTTGCCCTTTGACAGTTCTTCCTGCTTTAGTCTTAAGAACAGCAATGGGAACAGGACTCTTGATCACAGCAGGAATGCGTTTATGATCATGCATTGCTCAAGTCTGTTTTTATTTCTCGTTTTATGTAAAATGCTGCAGTAATCCCTTTAGAATTCCCCTCAGCTTAAATCTCTGAGACTGTTCAAGACTGCCTCTTAATGTCTCAAGAGCACTTCAGCTCACATAAGCCTCATATTCAACAGGTAAAGCCCACTTTGTTCTATAGAGATGGCTGAAGTAATGTAAAATTAAAGTTTTAATCTTCTGTGGTAACTCAGACTGTCCCCAGTCCAACACAAAGACACTAAAAGTCTGTTAACTTTTAAGTAAGTAGAAAATTCTTTGATTGACAGTGGCCTGCTGTATTGATCCCCAAAACTATGCCACGACAAATTTTATTACAATTGGGTGAGAAAACTTACTGCACTCTTGGAGAACGCAAGAGGATTCATTTCACTATTAGCAAGGTTTCTCCATTCTAATCATTATAAACCCTAATTGACAGGATTTAAAGGCAATTAAAGTCGAGACCAAACATTTTCAACAAATTCAAAGAGGATTTTTGCCTTTTTATTTTTTTTAAAGTTATATTTAGACTCCATCAGTCAAAAGAGAAACTGGGCACTTGAGAGTTCAGATGACTAGTAATTATAAGAAATAGAATATAGTCTATGCAATTTTATTCTCATTAGGAACTTCACACAGGAGCTTAACCCATCTTCTCCAAGTTAGTGGCCAGATGTTTGCACAATGGACTGCACCAATTAAGAATTAGGCAGAACTGCTGCAGCTTGGGCTGGCATTCAGGTGGATATGGACACGGCCAAACTTAACAAGTACTTCTTCATGTATTATACCAAAACCCCTACTCTACCCCTCAGCAAACCAACACAAGGTACCCTAAGGTTGCCTGGGCTGGTATCCCTCTCTCATACTGGGTTTGCCAAGAAGAACAAATGCAATTCAAGAGATGACTTCAGAAGTAGAGCAGCTGGTTATTTTGGCATTTCTGCTCTGGAAGGAATTCTGCTATTTCTATTTTCTTGTTTGTTTGTTTTTCTTTTCTATCCTGAGCTGAAATACGGATTTCTTTATGTAATCTAGTGCTCTGGAAAATTACAGCTTGTCAGGCATCTAAATAAAATATTTTGTTTGAGGGCAATCAATTCAAATCAAAGTTTGAGGGCAATCAATTCAAAGTGCAATAACTAGACCTTGCATTAGATATCCACTGATTACAGTGGGAACTTAGCTTGCTCACCTGAACAAGCACACATATCCTCATACTGAGGCATCTTAATCTGGGATGTGAATCTCACCCTGAAATAGGATGAAATTAGCAGATTAGTCTGCTTAGCTGTTTGCTTCACTTTGAATAATGACCATGGCCATTGTAAATCTGCCTGGGTCCTTTCAGAAAAACATCATTCCTGGTCTGAAAATGCCATATTTAAAATTTCTGCATGTTCCTGCAGGGAAGTTTTCAGATTTATGAAATAGATATATAAGAGTTAAAGGAAGTGAGGTCCACAGATCATCCAGTTTTGCCTCTACTCTGAGAGCTCACTATCTCGAAAGATGGTGTGTTCCCTTCTATACCTTGCTTCCTCCACTCTCTTTCATGCTTTGTATTCAGATAAAGCCTCCATATTGTAAACTCCAAAACCAATTCTGAGCTTAAACTCTCAGGTTCGAGAGTTTTGCCTCAGCCATTCTGGTTCTGTCTATTTAAGAAATCAAAGCTTAACTTTCTGATTTAGCTTAATTAATTGGTTTAAGAAATCAATTCCCTGTCAGGAATCTTGTGCCCTGTAGCTAATAAAGCAATAGGCCCTTGATCCTTCATTTAAGCAGGTAAGATACACAGCAGAATAAACTAGTATTTGCAGATCTCATACTATGTGAATTGCAGCTGCAAAGAGTCATGGGTATGGAAATACAAGTGTTCTTTCTTATTACTATTGTATAAATGGAATACAAAGGAAAAATTATTATTTCTGTCTCAAATTTGCTTCTGGAGACATTTGCTTGTCTCCTGTGGTACTGACAGAGTTAAACAAAGAATCTTGCTAGAAATTTGCAGAAATCTATATAGATCCATTCAGAAGCTGTGACTTGGGGAGTCTTGTTGTAGTTAGGTGTTGCTTATAAGAAAAGATGGTGAAAATAGTAACCTCCATTTAATGCAAGCTTCCAAGATTTTTGCATTTCCCAATAGCAGATTTCATTATTCATACCTTCAATTTTTACTGAAGTCCTGCAGCAAGAAATAATGACAGTCCAATTTAATTACCGCAGGCCATAATTTTAAAATTCAGCTAAAAGTGAAATTAGCTAAATTTGGCCCTGTTATGTCAGTATTATCAATCAGAGTCAACAGGCCTGCAGACATGGAAAAATGACATTGGCATCTCTGGAAGAAATGCTGAAGCTGTAAAGTGTGACCTCAAAACCTGTTTGCCTCATTTGATGGCATATTCAAATACCAAAACATCTGACAGAGCACATTTATTTTTAAGCATTTGAAAGCATGTTTTTAAAAGGATTTTTAAGCAATTACTTTAGGCCTGACCATGAATACGCCTTCTGAAGGAGCAGCTCTACATTATCTTGGAAGCCATAGACACAAATAGCACTCTGTACCAGGGCAGTGTGGAGCAGTGGCTGAAACAAATTTATAAAATGCAGAGGAAGGATACATTTGAGTTGACTTGAATTTAAAATACTGTATTACTTTCTCACCTAAAGAAAACGTAATTTCATTTGACATAAAAGTTATGTTAATCTCACCTAAGTTAGATGGTTGTGCAGGGTCATCTACTCATCCTGTCATTCCCATTACAGTCAATGAGAAGAAATAGGCACTCCTGGGTCATTGCTTATGTGCTCTATTTTAAACATCAACTTTGGGAGGAGATGAGCTGTGCCCTCTGATGCCACTGATTACACAGGCTGCATACAAAAAAAAAATCAGAAATAGAAATACTTTCCTCCTTCAGAATCGAGAATTATTTAGTTTCCATTTTCAGATACTCACAGATCAAGCAAAGCTATGTATTTTGGCAAATGCATCTTTTGACAGCTCCCCTTTTCCCCCCAGAATAAGGCACCCACCTTGCCTAGCTCTGCTCAGCTCTATCTAAAATCAGGTGCTTGGCTGGCTCTATGCTACAGTTTTAAACAGCTTGCTGAAAGTGTGCAGCGTTATAGACAATTTCATTTCATAAATGCACAGTCTGTGAGCAGTGCCAGGATAAATATAGGACTCTAATTACTTAAAGAAAAGGCAAATAAGAGGTGGTGAAAGTTCCTCTTCCAACATTCATCTCTCTCGCTCAGGACTTTATACTGTTACCCATCACCATAGCAGCTGAGAGCCTGCTCTGCAAAAGCCTGGAACAATGTAGTAAACCTGGGAATAAAGGGCAGCACATCAGCAAAATACCCCCTAGCTGGCATTTGATCACTCTGTCATGGGGTTATTTGGGCTAAAGTGAACAGCTCAGCAAGACCTTTGGGAATGATGACTAGCTAAAGACAAATAATGATATTCGTAGCCAGTGAGCAGGAGATACAAAATCTGGGTTATATTAACTTGCTACTTCCCTAAAGAAAGATTTGGATATAGTTTTTAATCTTTCTGGATCTTAGTTCATTATTCTCCATATAAGAGACATTCTGTAGTTTATCTAGTAAATAATACAACATATAGGAAAAGCTCTTGTGCCAAGGATCAAACCTGAGAGTTCTCTATCCACAGAATCACAAAATGGTTGAAGTTGGAAGGGACTTCTGGAGCTCATCTAGTCCAATCCCTCTGCTCAAGCGGGGACACCTAAAACGTGTCGCATGTGCGCGCCTGGTCGCATCAAGGCAGGTTCTGAAGATCTCCAGAGAAGGAGACTCCATATCCTCTCTAAGCAGCCTATTCCAGGGCTCTACCACCCTCACAGTAAAGAAGTTCTCCTTCATATGGAGAGGAAATTCTCTGTGTTTCAATTTGTACCCGTTACCCTTTGTTCTATTGCTGGTCACTACTAAGAAGAGTTTGGCCCCATCCTCTTTACATTCTCCGCTCAGGTGTTTGTAAACAGTATTTGCATACCCGCTCTTCGTTGCCAATCACTTCTTTAATTCCAAGTATAACTTTTCCCCCACCTCTCTCTTTAAATTTGAGCTCTTTTCACTGATAAAGGCATGTAAAGGAAAGGCAGGGAGTGCCTCAGTGAGACCAGCAGCCAGGTTTGATGCCTGAGAGCTCTTGGGATCGGTGGTGTTGGATCTCCCCAGACTGAGGGAGACACTGAACCTGCCCAAGTGAGGAGTCCCACTGCCCAGCTCTAGCTAAGCTGGCATCTGAGAGGGATCCTGCTTTACTCTTTGATGCAAGTCTAGTTCCCTGTGTTGGTTGAACATCTGAAAAAGCCGAGGTGCTCTAACGCAAGGATGTAAACAGAGCAGCATCCCAGCTGGGATTCAGATCCAGACTAAGTTATTTAAATACAGGGGTATACAGCATATAACCACACTTAGATGTAAAACTCACATGGAGACATCAGTGTTCCAGACACCTACATGTAGGTATCTTCCTGAAGTGCATCTCCTAATTTCTGAGTCATGAGTAGACATAAGCATGAAGGAATAGTCTGACTCTCCCTTTCCAAGCTGAACTCATTCTCTGCTTGGGCAGAAGATAACTTTTAGTACTTCAGAAGCTACAAATACCCATGGAAAGCCAGCCTTCAAAATAGCAATTTGGGATTTATGCCCATTAGGGAACTAATTTAGGAGCTTAAAGCAGAAGGCTCTTTTGCCTGGACACACTGTCTAGCCACAGGAAGAAACAAAGCTGAAGGACAATTTGGGATGGAAATCGAAATCAGGCCCTATAAGTCACCCTTTGAAGGTGCCTTTCTTTCTCCCTTACCTAGACAGGAGCTCTGGAAAGCAGCTCCAATTTAGGCACTAAGACAACAGCATAAATATCTCCACCCCACATTCCCTAACAGCCAGTTCTAGCGACTTAAAGTTTTCTTTCACTCTGGCCTGTGAAATCAACATGTAAGTGCTGAAATACTTGTATGGCTTCTGTAGGACGACATTTTAGTCTTATGCAAATCAATGTGTGTTTTACTGCTACCTTCATTGCAGATGGATGTTTTCCCCAAAGTTTTAGATCTAATAGCCTGTAACTTGCTACCAGCTATCACTGGACGATCTTTGATTTAGCCAGGGAGAGAAAATATTTTTGATGTGCCAGCTAAAATTTTTAATCAATTCAATGAAAAAAAAGCTCCTCTTCCTACTAGAACTTTGTTTCTTCCTTCTCCCTGGAAAATCCCATTATCTTCTGTCATGTGTCAAAATATATCTACTGAGTATTGCTATCAAGCAATTATATGAGACAGGATCATTTGTGTATGGTACGGGAGCAGACAGAAATGATTGCATTCTGAGCTGCATCTCATAGTAGCAATGTGGCAAAGACTTCAACCTCACATGGAAATAAGCTGCGCATGTAAATTACTTTATCTAAATGGATTTTCATTAGAATTGGAATCTAAGGAGTTCAAAAATCACTAATGTTCATTGGCAGGAGCCAAATGGCTGAGTCAACATCACTTTTAGTCTTTAGTGCCTCTTTTCTATAATGCTGAACCACTGAAATAGTCTGATCAAACTTGGCATTGCAGAAAGTGCACTGTGCCAGATAAGTTAAGTCATAGATTGACTCATCCTCGGTGTATGACAAGTGCTAAAAGAGCTACTGATCCCTCGGGTACCTGGGTAGAGCTCCCTGTGGGATTGGGACAGGGAAAGTAGGTGATATTAATACTGTGTGATTCTGTCATGTGCCTTATTAATTTTTATTTATCTTCCACAGGTTTCTCCTTTGAACCCTATTTAGGTGCAAAATAATTATTTTATCCATGCAGCAAAAGAAAGAAGCCCCATATTTATAACCAAAATGAGTGTCATGATGACCTCTTCTCTAAGTAATTTTGAGCAGGATTTAGACCTGAGGAAGGAACTGAGTTTAGATTTTAAACCTTTCATCTCTGCGGGATTTTGTCTGGAGGATTTAAAAGAAGTATACCTGAAGTTCTAGGCAGACTTATGGATTGATGAGATGATGAGCATGCTCTGCCATGCATCCAAAGAGTCTATGTCCTCAGAGCATACCTAGCAGAGCAGAATCCATCAGGAATTCCTGCAAAGGCGGATTTTTAACATAGGTTTATTGAGATCCAAGATACAGGTACTGAGCAAATGCCAGCATCTTCAGTGTGGGCCTTTTGAATGCTTTCTTGGATATATGCATCTAACATCTTCTTGTGTGTGGTTTTAGGAAGGTATCCTGACTGCCCCTTTACCAGGCACAGGACTAAGGGCCAAGCAACATGATGACATGGTTCCTAACAGTCTTTCTTGTTGTATCTTCAGGGTGCACAGATTCTCTCTCTAAGTCTTAGCCTACGACTTGGTGAAAGAATTTGCAATTCAAGCTTTTGTGTCCCGATTTGCTCTGAAGAATTACATTGGATACAGTAAGCAAGTTATGCTTTTGGGAAGTTATTACACTTCTAGTTAGATTTCAAGGCATTTTAGCTTGAATTTTTTGGCCAGCTGGGAAATTATTATCACACTGTTTCCATGAAGAATTGCCATAACCGTCACAATCACCTTGCCCTATCTGTATTTACCTTTGCCTTCTAATATTTCTGATTTTTTACAGAACATAGGACATAAGACATATTACTTTTGTAATAATTGGAAGTCAGTGCATTTACTTAAAAAGATCACAAGATTTCAGAGCTGTCTTGAATTAGCTTTTTGCTCGTTAGCAAGAGGGACACTGACACCATTGTCTCTGAATCTACCTCTGTGATAAGCACTTGGTGCTCTCCCGTAGGAAATGTGTTGGAGTTTTTTGCCATTTTTAAAGCAAAACAGAAAATACACTTAACACATAGGGATATCTACTCAGTAACGCAATGGAGGTCCCAGCCTGAAGCCTGAACACAACATGCCTGCTCAGAAACTCAGCAGATCTTCCCTTTTTGTGCGTGCTTCCCTGTGCTACGCTGTCCTAGCTGTCTACACTTATGTCCTGGCTCTACATACTGATGAAAGTTAATAATTGCACTGCGAGAAGTATTTCTGTGCACTATTTCTCAGTTGATCAAAGTCTTACTGAGGTGCTCAAAAAGCAACATCCCATCTATTGGTGTTGGCTGTCCTCTAGGTGAGAGCACAGAGGCAGGTATGAGTGCTCCTCCTATATTCTGAAGTCACTTGGGTCAGTTTAAATTGTCTCTAAGCTTGATGTTGCTGCAGAATTAAGTTTTTGAGAAACGAAGGTCTTCCTACTGCCTAGTCTTCATGAGACCTTCTTGCTCCTTAAGGTCTCTGGTCTGGACTCCAAACTAGAGGGAGCACAAGTTTTTGTGCCCCTTCCTGTGCCTGGCTCCCTGGTTTTCTCTCTTTTGGCTTTGTTACCTGCTTGGGCATATATTAGGTTTTATCATCCGGGGATGTCACTAAGCTAAGTCAGAATAAACATTGAAACTTAGCAAATCATCAATTTCTAATTTGGTACACTGAAAGCACGATACCTAGTAGTAAAAAAGCTAAAGCAAGGTTTTGCTTTAGAAAGAGGTTGGAATAGCACCTCTTGGTTAGCAAGAGCAATCCTTCACCACCCCAAGCTTTGCCAAATTAATTACATAAAACTTTTAGTACCAAAGCATTGCAGATGCCATTAGATAAACCGGGAAAATTACAACTGGCAAATGAGGGATTGTTTTTAGCTCAAGAAGGCAGGCAAGCTTTAAAACAATGCAAGCAGGATGTTGAACTAACAATCCCAAATTTAGAATCTCAGTGGTCCCATGACCTCGTTGTTCTAACTTTTAGAGGATGTAATATGCTACGAAGTAAGAAATAGCTATAGCTGGTGGCAGCTCCCAATACAATGAAATGTGCTTGGCCTAGACGTTCACTTTCAGGGTTGCTAGCTGCAAAGGTAATACATCTTGAAGCAGCTAGAAACTAGACCCGCTTCATCCAATAAATTGACCAGGCAAGGCTATTCGTTTGACCTTAATTACCGAAGTGTTCACCCAATGCTGTGCAGACAGACAACATCAGTTGACACATTGGTTCTGCTAATAGTAATACTTAGCACTTCTCATCATTTGTCATCTTCAAAGCACTTTCCAAATTTTACTTAATTAATATCTTTGAAGACACCAAACTGTTTGCTGATATTTCACTGATATTTTCTGTTCTTTCCAGAGCAGAAGAAAAGATGCTATTTCCTAATTAGATTTTAGTAAAACACTACTGGCTTCCCCTTCTCCTCATCTGGTTTTCTGGCTCATTCTGTTTTCAGGAATCTGCCTTCTTCCCCGTCAGCACCTGGGGGAATTATCACTTTATTTTCCCTTTAAAATGTAGATAACAAATTGTTGCCAAAGTAAATCCTCTTCATTCTTTTTTTTTTTTTTTTGGGGCAAATTCATGTGCCTCATCCTTAACTTTCAGAACAATATCTTTATTAGGTAACAAGATAGGAGTCTATTTGTTCCAAAAATCAGGCATGGTGTTACATTTTTTTCTACCTTTCTTTAAGTTTATGTATGGAATTCCCTGACTTTGTGCCTATTAAGTCCCTTACAAATCAGAAGCTCGAATTATAGTCCACTCCTTCAGTCAAAGTATCTTCAAGTTTTGTAATATATTTTTGATCCCAGACTTTTCCTATGTGTCAGGAAACAGAGGATACTGGAAGATTGTGCCATCAGCCACATGACAGCATTCCTACCTGCTTGATTTCTGACGACATAGACATTACGGAGACTTTTTCTTCATTTTGCTCCATCCTCTCACTGTTTTTCCCTGTGGTTCTGCTCTAGCTGTGCGCTTCTGGCAGGTCTCACAGACACATTGCAGTGCCCATCCCTCGGGGCAGAGCCCTGGTATGCACATGCACACACACTTCACATGTATGTGCACATCTCCATGCAGGTCTTCCATCCTCCCTTCATAAATCTCTATTTAGCATACTTGCATCCTGCACAGCAAAACACTCAAACATAAAAGTAAGGGTAAGAGTGAAGCCAAACACATTGCCATTAGCAATTTAAAAATATTTAAATTTAAATTTAAATATTTAAATTTAAAAAATGGTTGAGATGTATCGTATTTACTGATATCCTCCAAATTATAGGGGGAAAAAAGCCCCCTCCTTCCACTAGCTTTCTGAGATGTGAAAAAATCTATTTCAATCAGACAGCGGTTACTTCTGCCAGCAGAAAATCCATCTGGCCTGACTCTAATAGGACTCTAAAAACAGCAACAGTGAGAGAAACACCCAGAGCAGAAGCACTTGCTAAGGACATGATCAGCAGCTAGTGCATCCTTCAGGGACTCACTGTTTACTCTCCTGGAAATTTAGGGGGAGCTTTTTTAAAAGAATAAAATATTGAAAAAAATACCAAAAAAAAAAAAAAAAAAGGAAAATGAAAAAGAAAATTGGAAAAAGAAAATTTCCACTTGGAAAATTGGAGGAGTGATATCTTAAGGAAAAAAATTTAAACCAGCCTACTTGCTCCATCAGAAGCCCTTCACAGATCAAAAGGCCTGTGAGCAGCTGTGAACTAGAACAGCACATGTAGGAGGCAGGAGAGAGAGTTTGGTTAGAAGAAACGGGTACAGAGCAATCGCTGCGTCAAAGACTACCCAGAAGCACAGAATGCTACTTTTATTCTGTGATTTGCCGTGCCAATGTGCTCCTGCCTTCTCATGAAATTATTTCTTGACACACATTATTCTGATATCAATTGTCCTGCTCTCCAAGCTGTTTTCAGGAGGAAATCGTCCTTTTTAGGATGCGACACAATTTATTTCATTTACAGCATTTTTTGTTTTCCCGCTGGCAAAATGAACTGAAAGGCTTTGTTTGCTTGGTGTTTTTTAAGCAGCTGTATTTATAATACCTCATACATACCTCAGGTGGGTTTCATCTCTTAACGTTCTTCTCAGGCTGGCTGAGTACATCCTGCACTGGCTGCAAATGGATGACAAGAGTGAAAGAAGAGGTTTACTCTTCCTTTAGCAACAGATAATGCAGAGAGCACATCTATTGGGAAGAAAAATGTCTAACAATTAAGAAGTCAAATCAATATTGCCCTCACCGTTTCCAATGTATTTTGGTTGCTCATCAGTTGTGATCCCTATTGAAAGCTAGTTTTCTTTTTCTGGGCCATTCATGGTAATTCAGTTCCCAGTTGGTGTCTCACAGAACAGCTCTTGGTGTGTCTCCATTCCCTTCTGCAGCCGAGATGGATGCAATGGTTTTACCTGAAAACAAGGTTGTTTCCTCAGGACATCTTTAACAGTCTTTTTCTCTCTGGTATTTTCCAAGAATGCAACTTGGCAAATGCATTAGAACTATCAGGAACATTTTATATTAAGTCAAAATTGTGCTGGAGGCAGAGAGCAACCTACTACCACGTGCAAAGTCATTCTACTTCTATAAATCCTGTTTCTGCTAAGATGAAGACAGAGTCTAAAGGAAGACACCACAGTTACTTCTCCAAGACCATATTGACCCTGCTCTAAAGCCTCTCACAGCATTAAAAAAACAGGAAGAAAAAGTTATTTGCTTTTGTGCTGCTTGCCTGCTGCTTACAAATTCTGCAGACTTATTTTACTCCAAATATGTATATATTGTAACACTTTCAAAATGAAATCAGCATCTAATCCATCCATGAGTAATTTGACTCATAGGAAATAGAGAACAAAAAGGATGCTTTTAGATAAATCCTAATTAATTGCACATGCAAATGTCTTGGATGGATGTGGTCATGCAATTCAATTAGATGACTAATTATGTTGGAATTTTAATACCATATTTAAATAGATAAACACGCATAAAAGTGCCTGCCCAGGAGTTTGCATGCTGGAGTCAGGGAACGGAATCATTTATTGGCTCTTTAGTGCCACCTGTTGAGAACTGAAAACTCATGCAAAGGAAAGCATGAGCCAAGGAGACGTCCATTGAGAAGGGCAGTGCCCATTTGCTGGATAGCTGCGAAAAAAGGCATCATCTTCCCAAGTTTAACACCTAGGATGGAAGTATTTGAAACATAGTTGGCACCTCGCAGAGGAAAGTGCCACATACCACTAGGGATGCGAAGAGGCAGAGGCCAAGCTCTTAGGATTTGTAGCACCTTCATAACATCCCACCCGTGCAAAAATGTACAAGTTTTCCATCCTCCTAGTACATAGTATGCATAAGTCATATAAAATAGGCAGAGTGAGTAGATAAGATGCTGCTTCCATGAGTGGTTGCATAGTGACACTTCTCTGTTAAGAGCAAGATTAACGTGGCCTTACTCATGCAGAATTTTGCTGGAATCAGGCTGACCACCCATAGGATACTGTGCTAAGCACCATGAGGAGAGGGAAATGCTGATCTATGTGGAGAAAACAGGCAGGAGCATCTCAACTTACCCAGCAACTCTAATACTTTGTGCCTAGCTGAGGCAATCTGGTACCTGGGACCTGATCTCCAAGATCAAAGGACCAGATCAGATTAAAAAAGGTCCTTAAGCTCAGCTTTCAGAAACACAACTTTTTACTTGCTTTGCCTTTTTACTCAAGAAAAAGCATTGCAATCATGCTACATTTTCTCCTGAATTTTAATTAACAATCAAATTCCATTAAAAATGGAAAATGTGGTTGGATCTAAGGCTTGGGCTATGCGGCTGGTCACACCAAATGTCACAGTCAGCAGGTTTGCCAAAGAGAAAGCATTGTAATATTTCCTCCTAAAGCAATGAAATCTCTCTCTTGTGCAAAAGCACTCATCTTCTCCAATACCATCATTATCTCTTCTTTGAAAAGACCTTCTGCCAATTGAAGTAGAATCCTTGGCTTGACTACAAAACATAGTGCAGAAGTAAATTATGCAGCTGCTCTGCAAAGATGCCTTTGTAAAATGAGGCATCATGGTCAGTCGGCGTACTGCAGGAAAAAAAAAAAGCACCAGTAGTAAAAGGATACACCATAATGGAGATTTCAGAATATTTTCAGAGTATTTCAAATTGTTGAGGACTACAGGATACTGCATGGAAGCCAGGATAATTTGGTCACGTTCTATGTTTTCTCATAAATTCTGTAAGAATTTCAATCAAGGAAAGACAGCAAGGATCTGAAGCTAATAACTTTTCCTTTCTTTATGGATTTCAAGTAGAGTATTGTGCTGCTAAAGCAAAAACACTTCTCAGCCTCTTTGCCTCCAAGCCTGCAGTGCCTTAAAACACCAATGGTTCACATGCATCTTTACCTAGGTATTAGAAGAACAGAAACTTCTTCTAGACTGATACAGGAAAAAAAAAAAAAAAAAAAAGCAATGCCATATTCTCAGGCTTTAGATATTTGAAAACCTACTCTCATTCTCCTTAGGAGCAATCCCTCCCACATTCAAAAATGCAGTGAGAAGCAACGGGGAGATTGCAGCAGCACCTTTGCCTGTCCTACAAGGCCTGGGCTCTTTCTCTTGGGGCACCTGCAGGGTAGGTTGACCTGGATGGGCAGCTGAGGGAAAGCAGCAAAACATTGCCAGGACTATGTTAAAACCAAGCCTTTTCTTGGTTGTATATTAATATATTAATTTCCCTACCCACTACATTTTTTTGAACTGGGCTTAACTCAGCATGGCCAGGTAGATGTACACAGTGCTTAATGGCACTTGCCAGTCTGATGACAAAGCCTGCTTGATGAAATTTAGGAAAAAAATGCTAAAAAATGATTAAATTCGAGTATTGCTATCTATGCAATTTTTTTTTTCTTATTTTTCACTATTGCTGACAGATTAGGCCATCCAGATATTTGTCCAGGTGTCACTTTACTAAAATTGTCCAAACAAGGGCTGTGTCCATCTATTTAAGTGGGGTTTCTAGCATTTCTATGTAGGTGTTTGTGAGGATAATAACATAAAGAAATCATTTCTCCCAAATGAAAGTAAACCTTTGTCTGAAACATCAATTTCAAGATCATAAGCAACTCTAAGCACACTATTTCTGGCAAAAAAAAATGTGTTCTGTTTCATATTTTAATCCTTTGTAAACATTATTCTTTTCTAGCTAAATGTCTGTTTTAAACTTCTAGCAGCTGATTCTATAGAATTATCTTCAATATCTATTATTCTGCTAAGTGGGAAAGAATTTCAGAGAGAAAAGTAGAATAGCTATTATGACAGTAGCACTTTATTATGGAGTAGCTTTTCGAAAAAAAAAGGTAAGTCGGTGGCTTTGACGGATAATTATGGATTCCTATTACACAGTGGAATATTATAAAAAATTAAAATATGTAAAATGTCTTTCACATTTCAAAAAAAGTCAGATACATTTGCCTCAGTTAATTGACTCACCAATTTAATTGAAGCAGATGGAGTCCTCTTAAAAGTAAAATATGCAGTCTTTGAGTTCCTTGCAATATTTATATTAAAATATTGTAAATATTGCTTTCATGCATTATTTGGCTCTTCAGAAGAAGCTTTTGGAAATGATACAACATATTTCATCTTTTTTGTCTTTGTCATGCAAATTGAGATAAGATTTGCAGTATAATGCTAAGCTATTCCAATTCTCTACTTTTATACTAATATAACTTGAAGATATCCATGATTACAGAAAGCACAAATATAGAGATGATGTAAAAGGTGTTTTACGATTTCTTGAGGAGCATTTACTCTGTGCCATTTACCTTTACCACTGGGTAAAGTCATTTGGAAAACTTTTGTGGCCAGACTGATCTAAGCTTTCCAAGGCGCATGGTGCAACATAGTTCAAGTCACTTATGAAAGGCATTTTCCCCAATTTCTCTCAAACTTTCTATTTATTGGGATCCTCAATTTCTATCATCAAACATATTATTCTTAGAGAGTTTCAAGGTGGATAACCAAATGGGCTCAGTTCTCAGATGGGAGCTTTTCACTGACCAGTTCCAATGAGCAAAAGATCTGACAGTAACAGGTTACTTCAAACTGCCTCAATTTCTGAACTCCCGTAGTAAAAAATAAAAATAAAAAAAACCACCTGCTCTTCTATCCTCATAGAATTCAGACACATATTTTTACTAAAATGAATCCATTGTATTATTCTTCCTAACTATGGCTCTTAATCAACTCCTGTGCATCCTAGCTATGCATTCCTAAACTCCAAATTTCTCCTAATTTAAGTAGGACATAATAGAAAATAACCCATTTCAGATCTTCATCCACATCTTCAGGGAGGTATCGCTTTTCAGCCTATTAAATCTTGGCTCAATACACCCAAGTCATATATGATTCCAAGTAGAGGGTTACGTTAAGCAAGACAAGATGACATCTCCCAGGATCGTCTTTGGCTTTTGCGTAATTGTAGGCTTGGGTCTTTTGTCAACTGGCACAGTGTGGAGAAAACAAAATGATAACAGCAATGGAGTAAAACAAAGCAGGATGCCAAAACATTCTGAGCTCTGCCAGGCTCTACTAAAACCCTAAAATGGATGTAACCTTATCATTTTTTTGCTCTTTTCTCCAAACACAACAGTTCTAATGAGGACTTACTCTGGGCTTGTCTCTGCTCTGACAACCCAATAGGAGTGGCTGTCATATCAGGCAAATGGCAGGAGTGTCTTTTGGAACAGACTTCGTGTGAGAGGCAAAGAGCACCTACAGGTGGTGGTGAGCCAAGCTTTATAGCACCAGTTCCTAATGATTCACTGATTTCTTGCCTTTCTCTTGTTTCTTCCTAAAGGCCAGACCCTGCAGGTCAGAAGATCTCTTTGGAGGTCATCTAGAGAGGTTTCCCTAAAGACTGAGAAAGTTGTGGTTCCCAGCTGGTATGTCAACATCGCAATGGTCCTGCTACATGGGAGCAGAGTATTCCTGACTGGTGGGATTTACCTGATTGCAGTCAAAAAATAATAATACTTAAAATGCACCCACTATGTATTAAATGATCTTCACATGTTAGTGGTGTGAAAAGCCTTGAAAAAAAAAAAAGACTTGCTGAATAGCAGAAGTCCACAGCAAGCAGGTGAATTTATTCATATTTCTATTTGCAGGTAATAGGTTTACCTAATGCTAATTTGGACCGCATCTACAAATGATGATGATAAAAAACACTCCTATGTTTCAGTTGATACACATCAGACTCCACTACCAAACCAAAAACCACACTCAAACATGTTCCTGGGAGAAAAGTAGGCTAAAGATATTGTCTCTTTCCTTCCAGACAGAGCCTGCTCATTGTGGCTGGTGAAGATGGCTATCTCAGACTCAAAACCAGTAGGAATAACCTTTCCAGATGCCTAAAAGACTATGTCTGCTCTTAAAAACATACTGGCTATTGCCTATATACAGCTATTATTTCCAAGAGCATTGTTAATTCAGGGGAAGTTTTTATTTATTTATTGTTTTTACTAATGCAAGAGGTAACCTTATTAGAACAATAAAGTGTAATGGACAACAAATAGGCTCATATAAGAGTGATAACTTCAGTGACATTTGAGTATTCACCTGCAGGTGTGCTCTCAAAATTATTCTTTTCCCGAATATAGAGAATGATGGCACTATGCCAAATAAAAACTGAGAGTTTATTATTGGCCACTGGGATCCACTTTCCTACCACAGGTATTTCTTCCTGATTAGTTCTTCTCTTAAATTTCCTTGTACTAAATGTTCTTTGTGGTGCTTTGTGGAAGCTGGCTGATGCCTTCTTGCTCTGTGTCCAGTTCTCTGGCAAGCTGTTGAGACAGTGCACTGACCCTATTCAAAAAGCACCTCTCAAAGAACTTTTAAAAGGTACTACCTTATTCTGAAAGAGACAGTCTACTGACTTGCATGAACAACAGAGAGAATAGAGGAAATTTTAGGATTTCAACAACTCAATTGAGTCTTTGCTGTAGATCACATTACCAACTCTACATTCATCAAAATAAGCAACTGTTTGTGTTAGCACATATATTTTCAGACAAACATACAAAAGAGGTTCCCTTCTAAACAAGATAGACTGGATTCCTGATGGAAGCACAGGTGAGGAACACTGCAGGGATGATGGCCTGAGATGGACAGCGGTAACCATGCAAAAACAATCCTATGTTCACAGGAGTTTCTCAGTATCAGGAGTTGGCTCATAATAGAGCTAGCCCCAGATGTGGCTCTATAGTTGCCTTCTTTGCGAATTGGAAAAGATTTACCATAAATCCCTCTCTACACACCTACCCATGCTCTTCTTTCACCTACTTGTTACTTGTTATATTCTCTTGGACCTTGCTTCAGATGAGTGTAGAGGATCATTCCCAGTTGCTTTATGGTATAGTATGTGGACATACTCAAAGAATTGCTTGAAGGGCCCAGATAACAGCGAGCTTTATTTATTTGTTTATTTATTAGCTTATTTATTTATTTTTGCTTGCTAGTGTGCAAGTTTATAGTTACAAAAGCCATATAAGAGTCACAAAGGAAATCAGAGACAGGGCAGAAGTGAACACACATCTCCAGAGCGGTGCCTTCACCACTTAGTCCTGGATTATAACTTTACCATGAATATTTACCAGATTGTCCGTAGACGTGCAAGATCAAGAGCCTACATTGCTTTGCTTGTAACTCAGTTTGGAAGTGGACAGTGTAAAACATTCTCTCCCCCAAAAAAGAATAAGATCCTCAAAACATGTTCAAAGTTCCTGAAACAGTTTCAGCAGTGATAGGCTAAGCAGCTTGCCTTGAAACCAGCTGCTGATTTCAAACACTCAGAACCATGAGAGCATTAGGGCATAGCATGCACATTGAAATCCCATTTACAAATTTTACTTTCCCATTATTTCTTCTCCATCTTATGCCATACTCAAGCATACCACATCAAAACCGCAAGAATCATGGACAAAAGCTTGATCCACCAGTCATTACTATTTTGTCCCCAAAGCATGAGTGGATCTGCCTCAAAAGAGTTAACGCCATGCCTTGCTTTGGCTTTTTCATAGAAAGCTAATCTTGCAAACCTGCCTTGTCAATCCCAATGTTGTTTTATCTGCAGCGGTGCGGAGTGGGTGGAGTTGAGAGCACAGCTGAAACGTGAACGCTGACAAATGCAGACAAGAAAGCATTTGCAGCCCCTGTCTGTTTGGTGCAAGGTTTTGGTTCATTAGCCTTGAAATGTTTCATTAACAGAATGCTCTTGGTATGCTATAAACAAACTGTGAGTGCCCTTGCACGCAACAGCACTCTGTCAAAAACGAGCATGGTTTATTCCCTTTTCTAAAATATTTAGAAAGTGAATGACAAAGTTAAGCAATGGTCATATTTGTGTGATCTAAACAAAAGAGTAGCATAGTGATAACAAGCACCTAAAAATACATTTTTTCGCTTCTTGTTCTCACAGTACTATGGTTTTGTTTGTGGCTCAGAAATACGATTCTCTCTGCTTTTTGCATTCATTTTTCACCTCTTTTAAAAATAGGAAAAATACCTAAATAAATGATGGTATATTTAAGTGTTCTTAAAATTACTTAAGGCCAAACCCTCTTTCTACGTTTGATCTGAACTAGTTTGTGCCCATCCCTGGTCTTGTATGGGGACCTGTATGCAAAGGTCAAACATTGCAATCCCAGTTCTGGCAAAGTCTTCAGTGGAGGCAGGCAGCTTTTGTGGTGGATAAACAGGCTCCAGCAAACCAAACTAAGACATCTAGAGTTTTGCCAGAAAAAAAAAAAAAAAAAAGAAAAGAAAGAAAAGAAAGAAAGAAAAAAAAAAGACTTTGGAAGGACAGATTATTTTGCATCAAATAAAAAGAAAACAAACAAACAAACAAACAAACAAAACCTGATCTGCATCACAGCCCAGATTTTAAACTCAGTCTTCACTGAGATTAGAGAAAATTTTGCTCCTTGTCCCAGGTCTTATGATATTTGCTCACATATTTTGACAACAAGCGGTTCTGTTTCAGGGCAAGGGAGAAGCCAAAAATACAGTCAAGCCCTTGAAGTACTAGAACCAATGAAAAAGAGCATTTTTTTTCTGACTATCTTCAGTTGTGGACAGTAATTAAGTTAATAAAAAGTTAGCATCAAAACAAATCTCATAAAAGAGATTTCATATTTTGAAAATGTGTCCCTCTGTAGTGTGAATCTCTTTTATTTAACGGGTTTAGTGAAATGACAGATCCTAAATGGATAATCCCTTGTATTAACCTTAAGAGGAATTGGCGCAGTGGACACAAATCCAAGCAATTCCTAAATTACCTTGGATGAGTCAACTGGGCCCAGACCTTTAATAGTGTTTAGGCTCTTAGCCCCCCTATTTTTTTTTTTTTTTTGGTATTCAAAAGTCTGCAATAATATCAACCTTGCCTTCTTAGCTAATCAACAGAAAAGTCTGATATATGCTCAGAATCGTTGCTGAATCCATATAAATTTTGCACAGATAAATGTCTCTGTCCAATTTGGGGCTTACTGTCCACTGCAATCTGTGTCCCTGTACCCATTGCAGTGGAAGGTCATCAGCTGCCCTTCAGTTTCTGTGGATACTTATGGGTGCAGGCATATTTGTATCTCTGTATCCCACCTGGAAAGAGGACTAATACCACCAGCTTCCCGTTCAGGGTTGTTGCAGGCATAAAGACATTCAGAAATCTCCTTCGCCAGGGATTGCAGCAAGTGCCATGAGAAATGGGGACTGATCCTGCAAGTCTTAAATGCCAATGACTTGTCAGTGACCTCAGCAGTAATGCTGGCTACAGCAGTAGTCTAGTGTTAGGAGATTTTTTTGCAAGAATTAAATTGAATTTTACCTGATCAACTCGTATTTACTAGAGTAGATTCTGCCCCAGATAACTTCAGAAGAAGTGACAAGAATCAAACTGGGGGGAGGAGAAAGAGGGAATTTAGCCATAAATCTTTCCCAACTAAGTGACCATATAACATTTTATTTGCATATCTAGCATTTAAAGGGTTACGCATGTAATTATTTAACGTAGCTCCGAATAAGCTGTCTGATTTTCTTTCATCACGAGCCAAACATTAGGCTTCGAAAGGAATTCCTTTAAACTTCAATAATATAAAGGCACATGGCAATGTGAAAGCTACAACTCTAGCTTAAATGAGTCAGACATTAAAGTATGTATGACTGATATTCTCTGAATATACCAACTTCAGACACTTTAAAGTCTAATTCTACTGTATTAGGACAGGAGCAGGAATATCAGCCATTGCACATCTGCAGAACTCTTTCTTTCAAAGTCCAGTCTCTAGACATTTTTTTCTTTTTAAAGAAAAAAAAACATAACAAGGCACATCAGGCCATCAGCACCTGAAGCAAGTAAAAGCAATTCCTTTATGAACTTCCCACCAGTTATTTGTTTTGTGAGGCTCGTGGAGAACAGGAGCAGGGGGGTAGGGGGGAAGCTAGTGAAAAAGCAGTATGTCCCAGTGAAAAGCAAAGTACATGAAAGAGAAAAAGAAATGAACTGAATGTTGTCTTTTCTTGATGAAAGAGCAGGTTGGATCTGAGGCTCTTTACAAACTATAGCACAGGCGATCATCATTTGTTCTGTCAAAAGCATTTTCAGTGACATGACCAGAACAATGCAACTGTGATTACAAGGATCAACACAGATTGAAAGATACTCAGGGCATTTACCAAGGAGATATTTATAACACTGCTGAAGAAGTTTGCATTTAAACAGACTCACAAATTCTAGGAGCAGAAGACTCAAAAACCAGAGTTGCTCCACTTGGTTTGGCCTTTACCATGCTGGCGAGCACAGCCATGTCCTGCCACAAGTGAAGGCTGAACAAGCCAGTTGAAATGTTATTGCCATGAAGTCAAACCTGGGTGCTGAGCAGGAAAATTGAGATAGTTTTCATTGTGAACTTTGATGTGAAGCATCACAGCTTTTGGAGGACATCCATATCTTTGATCTTGCACAAACTGAGGAATCAAGCACCTTGAATCCCAGTCGCTCAGCGGGTGATTTATAACGTTATAATATGACTGAAAGGACTTTTCCAAAAGTCATGTAACCAGGTAAGGAAAAAAAAAAAAAAAAAAAAAAAAAAANAAAAAAAAAAAGATAAAGATCGAGGAGAAATTTAAGCCATTCTATTAGCATGCTATTTAAAGTTCCTATTAGGCTTTTTCTGGTTTTCTTAATTTTCTGGCAGAATCTCTGAAACAGCCAAGCCACAACACAAGCCTGCCTGGCTTCTAACAATCCTCAAACAGGCAAACGCAGCTACTTAGATGCCAGGTAGGCAGCCACTGGGCCAGGGTTTGCATCGTGCAAGGGAAAAGCAGAGCCTAAGGGAAGAAGCGAATCCTAATGGAAAACCACTCCCCCGGGCCTGTCTTCAGTAAGGGGGAGAGGAAAACAGCTGTGAGGGGAAGGGTTTAATTCAGTCCATTAGTGGAACATTAGCAAATAAGGGTCCCAAGGAGAGCTGATGCTGCAAGGAGACCATCCCGTATGTTCTTCTCTGGCATGGCTGGGACCTTTCTCCCATCTCCAGGACAAACCCTTGTTTACTGCCTAGGAAACCCTCCCCAAAGAGGATATGGGAGTACAGGAATAAGAAGCTGGGCTTGGCCATCTCCTGCTCACCCTAGGTCCATGGCACTCCTGCAGGCACAGCTGTGCCCACCCATGCAGCACCCTCCAGAGAAGTCTTCAATTTTTATTCAGTTAGAGATAGGCGTATGCTTGAAAAATATTTTTTTCCAACAAAATTTTTTCATCCTATTTAACTCAAATCCATCAAGTTTCCTACATCCCAAACTCTCAAGATCTTTTAAAACCATGTATAAATTATGGATTATATTCCCTTTTCTTAGTTATTCCATTCTTGAACACTGGATCCTGCATTTCCTCAGGTTCTTTCTTTCTTACACTTCCAGAGTTGTTACATGTTTTGCAACTTTGGATCTACCTTCCCAGAAAGCTTTTGGAGTTCAGGTCTGGCAGTTTTTAAAAGGGTCTATTTTAGTAAAAGTTACTGCATGCAAAATTATTTTGCAAATAGTTGTTGTCATAGCTTTATTCCTTTGTATTTTTGGAGATTAGTACCATGCCTTTAAAATATAGCAATGCAAATTTTCTGCATGTTTTGAGATCCTCTCACCATAAATCTTCTTGTTAAAATACATGCTATACATGTCTTAAGAGAAATCATGACTTGATCATCATAACAGTGAGATACAGGATATTTTTCAGATAGGGAGTTAATGGATGATGATACTATATTTGGCCAGCAAAGATAATGACACACTTTCTCCTGGTCTACAAGAACTACTCCCACATTGATTTTAACTTAATATCTCCCTCATTAGGAACCTGCACAGAAGTTTGGCAGAAATGCCCAAGACACTTATTGGACCATTTGTTGGTAATAATAGATATTGCTCTTTTTTTTTTCTGAGAAAGTACAGGCTAATCATAAAAAAGATAGCCTTGAAACAAAAGCTTTTTACAAAATACAGATTTTTATCAACTCCATCACTGTTGAGGTTAAATATTTTATGGAGCTAAATAAAACTTAGACTTCTCCACTTTCACATTGGGAGATGCAGTAAAAGCTTAAGAGCCTGGTTCTCCCTGCTGCTGAGTGTCTTCCATTACATTTCAAATGCCCTTCACTTCACAGTGGACCCAGACCCTGATACAATCAGACTCTCAAAACATAGGTAACTTGATATACAATTTAAAAATGGAAAAGACTACACCGATAGCAGGGAGTGGCTTTCTGGGGACCTGCTGTGGTTGGAGAACCTGATTCACATGATCATAGGCCAAAATGATATAAAAAAAATCATGCCTTTGATTAAATTAAGCCAAGCACTTAAATACATTTCTGTTTTATAAAATGGATTCTTAAATCCCAGAGAACTTTACAGGATGCAAAGCCAGCTTAAGTGCTGAACTCAAGCCTTGGGCTTGCCAGGCTGAACGCATGTTGGTACCTGAGTGCTTTGAGTCCTACTCTTAATCTGTTAAGACGGCAGGTTTGTTCCACCACAGTGAAATCAGGAAGACACTCAGCAGATACCTCTTGTAGCTAAGAAAGTGACCAAATTATTTAATGGTGACACAATTGAGACTAATAACTTGACCAATAAATCATTGCCTGATTGTTTTTTTTAAGTGCACTCGTGAAAATTAAAGCTCTGGGCCTGGGTCTTGAAACCATTATCTATACAACAGCTCACAGAGAGGGTTATCTAATAACATGGGAAATCTATTAGACTCAGTGGAAGCAAGAACTAAAGGAAATAAATCGTGCAATAATGGTAAATCAGATCTCTAATTATGGACCTGCACAGGAGGCCTGAGGAGAAATATATCCCTAGGACTGTTACATGGGGTTTCTTGTCTTTGCTTCATAGTTAGAAGCATTCAGTCATATCCTCCTGCATAAATTCAGTAACTCCTACAGTAATTTCTAAGCAAAACTAGCCTCCTAGGGAAGGACATGACTAAGGAACACTGGTGTACATTATTTCATCAAAACTACTCCAAACCAAATATTCTCACTTTTTTTTCCTCTGCTGGTGGTGCTATAAATCCCTGCATCTAAAGCCTGCAGGACAAGAGGAGCTTTAAGCTTCCTTCTTTACCATTACCTACTTCACACCACAGGCTGTGTCCGTATGCATACCTACCAGGTTGAATATGGGGGTATTTGACCTCTTTGGTCCTATGAGCTGGAAGATCTATGAATGTTGGAAGATCTATGTGAGTGTGGTGATGTAAAACACTTTCTGTAAAACACTCCTAAGCATGGCTGAGATATCAAGTGGTACACAGAGCTCTTCTCATGCACTGACATGATCAGGGTGTACAGCTTGTGGAAGAAGGGACAGGCCACGTGGGAGGAATACAGGCACATTGTCAGAGATTGCAGATGCGAAACGAGGAAGGCCAAAGCCCGGGTGGAATT